>NW_006922165.1:1196911-1203257 GCF_000298275.1 Orycteropus afer afer
ACTGTGATGGAGTTTCCGTGGGCCCAGAAAGCAGGTGGTAGTAGGGGATGGCCACACCTCTGTTCACCAAGCAGGTGTGGGGTGTAAGAGTAATGAGAGGAATGTTGTCTTGCGGGTCCAGAGTGACCTTGGGGTTGCTGAAAAGCAGAACATGTTCTTAAGTCCCAGGAATCTGTGAGAGTGCTATCTCTTTAAATACCCAAAATAGTCAAGCCTCTTTTAAACCTTCAAAGTGGCAGCACCCTCCAGACCAGCAAAAGTCCACAGCTCAGCCTGCCTTCATCTTCACCTTCTCCATTTATGCCCCAGCCACTGTGCACGGTCCTCCGTGCAGTCCCTTGCTAGCAGGGCTGATTTTTAGGTTAATTCTTAGGTCCTACCACCACTTGGGAATCTCCAAGCTGTCTGTGCCATCAGGATCACTCAGGATCACCGCCACAGCAGCTCCATATGTCTCCTTTTTTGGTATTTTCACGCAAATTCTTCTGTTAGTTGGGGTTTAGTCCCCTTCTATATCCTCCCCTTAAAGGCTCAGGGGTCCAGGATTATCTTCTGTGTCTGTGTTAATTGGTTTCCCTTTTCTTTGTTGAAGAGGATCTGTGCAGTCTTTCTGCCTAGTCCACCATCTTGCCCTGCTCCCGGCCTCCTTCACTATTGCAGTCACTTTTTGTTTCTCCCCAGTTTATATAATCTGCCCAAATCCCCAGCCTAAGAGCCTGTTTTCCCACTTCCCTCTCCACCAACTTTAACTTTTAGCAGAATGTGACCACACTGTTTGCCAAGGCTTAAAATTACCCTCTGAAGGTAACCAGCTTCCCTTGACCTATCTATCCTACCCTTTTATCACCAAGGAGTCCTCTTTGAAGTGTTCTAAGAACTCTAAGGAATAACAGCTTTCTGGTGGTATATTGCCTATGGCATTTGACTGCTAAGCAGAAGGCTGGCAGTGCAAACCCACCAGCCACTCCTCAGAAGGAAGTTTGGGCAATCTACTTCCATGGTGATACTGCCTCAGAAACCCAAGGAGGGGTCCCTATGAGATGGATCCAACTTGATGGCAGTGGGTTTTTGTTTGTTTGTTTGTTTGTTTGTTTAAGGAAGACTATTTTTCTTTCCTTGAGAATTTTCTTTGTTCAAACACAGTGTGAAGAAATATAAGGCTAGAAACTATGTCTGCAAATATAATTGTCAATCCCTGATTCTTTCAGAAAACAAGAAATTCTTATGTAAGTTGTTTGTTTATTAACTAGAGCAGATGTATCTTATCAAGAAGGGAAAGACTGAAACCTTTACAGCATTTGGAATGCAATCTTAGTTATAAAGATGCTAAGGAGTTCTCTTACAGGAAACTCCTTGTAAGCATACCTTGTTTAACGCACAATGGCTTCCCTTACACATAACTGACAGATAGTGAAAGCAGTTGTTTAAAAACCCAGCAAGAAAAAATATGGATGGTTTATTTAATCCCACTACCAATTGTCTCTGTTATTAGCTCCTTTTCCCCCTCACAGGTAATATCCCAAAGGTTCCTCAGGGAATCAATCCAGGGCAATGTTTTTATTCATCCTCCCAACACTATTAGTTTGAATATATGAATTTGCACTTTTGTAGGTAAAAAATGGCCCAGTATCAGCAATTCCAACTTATACATTTTCTTTCCAAGATGGCACCTTTGCCTTGTACTTGGTCTCCCCCTCATTCATCTTACATAGGACATCTCATCTGGATTGTTTCTTTGCAGCATCCACCCCCATAAGTAGACATCATCTTTAGTTCAGATTAATTCCTAGGCTTCAGCTGGGATAGTGACATTCCTCTTTTGCCCCTGCCTCTGACAGTACTCCCCCTCCCCAACTTGCTTGGGAAATGGTTTTAATGACAGAAGGATCATATCCTGAGAAAAACAAAGGATAGAGTGTTCTTCAGTGAATTCCCACCACTAAACAGGATCTGAGGAGCTCTGGTAGTGTAGTGCCTAAGGCACTTGACTGCTAACCACAAGGCTGGCGGTTCAAACCCACCAGCCACTCCTCAGAAGGAAGGTTGGGCAATCTACTTTCGTAGTGATACCGCCTCAGAAACCCAAGGAGGGGTCGCTATGACTCGGGTCTGACTCCACGGTACATAACAACAACAAGAAACAGGATCCAGGACCCAAAGGGTTTGGTTTTCTTTTTTTGTTAATCTATCCCTAAGATTTAAAAAAAAAAATCAGAATTTTTCTTAATGAGTTTTATTATAGATTGTAGAATTTTTTTGTGTGGTTATTTTAGTAATCACTATCTCCTCCATTATATTCTAAGTCAATGAGATCAGAGACTGTTTGTTTAGCTCAATCCCCAGTACCTAGCACAGTGCTTGGTACATAGTTGTTGTCCTGTCAGTTCTGACTCAGTGGCAACCTTACGTGTAACAGAACAAAACATTCCTCAAGCTTGTGCCATCTTCATGATCATTAGTATATTTGAGTCCATTGTTGTAGCTACATAATAGCTTTCAATAAATATTTCCTGAATGAATAAATGAATGCTCCTGTTAAGAATATTTCCATAAAAATATTTTTCCCACAAAGGCTTTGGACTGTGCCACATGTCTTATGGGTTAGAATAAAACCCCAAACCAAAACTCGTTGCCATTGAGTTGATTCTGACTCATAGTGACCCTACAGAACAGAGGAGAAGTCTCCATAGGGTTTCCAAGGCTATAAATCCTCACAGAAGCAGACTGCCACATCTTTTTCCTGCAGAGTGGCTGGTGGGTTCAAACCACTGACCTTTTGGCTAGCAGTTAAGGGCTTAACCACTGCACCACCAACCAGAAAACCAAAAACCAAACTCACTGCTGTCAAGTCAGTCCCTACTTATAGCAACTCTTCCCTGGGTTTCCGAGGCGGTATCACTACAGAAATAGATTGCCTAACCTTCCTTCCAAGGAGTGGCTGGTGAGTTTGAACTGCCAGCCTTACGGTTAGCAGTCAAATGCCTTAGGCACTATGCCAATGCTGAATATAAATTTGTCATCAAATCCTAAAAATCTATGTATGGCTCTAGAGGCTTGAGTTATCTTTAGGATCCCAGCTGAAGTATTAACACCTCCCCCTACCCTGGTGGCATAGTGCCTAAGGCATTTGACTACTAAGCAGAAGGTTGGAGGTTCAAACCAACCAGCTGCTCCGCAGAAGGAAGATGGGGCAATCTACTTCCATAAAGATTTATCTCCTTGGAAACCCAATGGGGGTCACTATGAGTCGGAACCAACTCGATAGCAGTGAGTTAGGTTTGGTTTGGATACCCCTGGAAAACAAATTAGCATCCAAACCCTAATTGCAACTTTCTAACAATAATAATAAAAGTTGCCATCAAGTAGATTTCAACTTATAGTGACCCTATGTGTTTTAAAACTACAGTGGCATTAGGATTTTTAATGGCTTATTTTTCACCTTTCATCTGAAGTGCCTCTAAGTGGACTCAAACCTCCAACCTTTCCGTTAGCAGTTGAGTGCATTAACCACTTGCACAAGGACTCCTGTAACAATGATAGTTACCATCTAGTGCATACTTCACAATAACTCTAGGAGGTGAATACTATTAATATACCCATTTTACAGAAGAGGAAATCGAGTCTTGTTGTTGTTGTTATGTGCCGTCGAGTCGGCCCCGACTCATAGCGAC
This sequence comes from Orycteropus afer afer, assembly GCF_000298275.1. NCBI lineage: Eukaryota > Metazoa > Chordata > Mammalia > Tubulidentata > Orycteropodidae > Orycteropus > Orycteropus afer. The sequence continues at coordinate 1,200,583 of NW_006922165.1, forward strand.
CCCTCCTTGGGTTTTCGAGGCAGTATCACTAAGGAAGTAGGATTGCCCAACCTTCCTTCCGAGGAGTGGCTAGGCTTAATTGAGGTCTCTTGAGTCTGTGCCACTTTGACTTTATACTGCCCTTTTATGAAATATCTTGCTCTCTTTTTTAAAAGTCCCCCCCATCCCTCTGAGAACCTTTTGTGCAAAGGGAACATTAAGAAATGGAATCAAGAGGAATACATTTTAAAATCAGGTTTTTCCGAAAGAGAATGTGTCATGGACAAGTTCCTTAAAGATATTTGCACATATTTTGTATGTCATTTAAATATTTGTCTTTTCTCCAACAAAGATAAATAATTTTACTTATGCAATACTGTGTTATCAGTGATAACAAACATTAACCTATGGGTAAATAGATGGGTAGACAGGCTGAATGATCAGGTATATCTAGGCAAAAGAGAATATTCTCATGACTATATATAAGGTTGGCAGACAGTATTTCTACATACATATTTGTGCTATAAGAATGTCCATATCAATAGAACTAACAGGGGCAAAGTTATGACAACTTCTTAAGCATAGTCAACCACCCTGATGGAACGAGTTGTTGGACCTGTGGGCTTGGGACCATGGTTGCGGGGGACATCAAGCTCAATTGGCATAATATACTACACATAAACATTGTTTTACATCCTACTTTGGTGAGTAGCAACTGGGGTATTAAAAACTTGCAAACAACCATCTAGATGCAACAATGGGTCTCTCCTCATCCAGAGCAAAGAGTAATGAAGAAAACTAAAGATGCATGGAATAAATTAGTCCAGGAGACTAGTGGACCATGTGAACCTCAGCCTATATGACCATGAGACCAGAAGAACTAGATGGTGCTTGGCTACCACTGTCAACCACTCAGAAAGGGATCAGTACAGAAGATCCTGGATAGAGTGGGAGAACAATGTGAAACAGAACTGAAAATCATTAAAAAAAAAAAAAAAAGACCAGGATTACTGTTCTGATAGAGCCTGGTGAGACCACCAAGACTATGGCCCCTAGTTACCCTTCAGGTCTGGAATTGAACTCACTCCTGTGGCTTCCACCCAAACAACAGACAGACACGTAGGGTGAACATTTACACTAGGTAGATACACTCCTTAGAACTATCAATTATGGGAGATCAGAAGGGCTGTACTTGTGCAGGGAGATAGCTTGGGCAGGAATGGATAGAAAAAGACACAAGGAAGAGGTAACTACAGGGAGGAAGTGGGAAGAGAGCTGCTACATTGTGGTGATTGCAGTCAATGTAATGAAACAAAATGTGTATGAACTGCTTTATTGAAAATGAATTTGCTTTGTAAACTTTCACTCAAATCACAATAAAATTTTTTTTTGAAAAATTTGTCTTTTCTCAATGCAAGTTTATTACTTCCAGATCTTAGATTACATTCCTTCACACATAAATGGATGTCATGGTAACTGAGAAATGTTCTTATTGTTGTTAGGTGGCATCGAGTTGGTTCCAACTGACAGTGACCATATGTTCAACAGAATGAAGCATTACCTGGTCCTGTGCCATCCTCACTGTCTTTACTATGTTTGAGCCATTGTTGCAGTTTGTCAATCCATCTTATTTGAGGATTCTCTTTTTTGCTGACCCTCTACTTCACGAAGCATGAAGAACTGGTCCCTCCTGATAACATGCCCAAAGTACTTGACACGATATTTTACCATTCTTGGTTTCAAGGAGCATTCTGCTTGTACTTCTTCCAATACAAATTTGTTCATTCTTCTGGCAGTCTATGGTGTATATAATATTCTTTGCCAAAACCATAATTCAAATACATCAATACTTCACTCTTTTTATTTCTTGTCCAGCTTTCATATCCATATGAGGCAATTGAAAATACCTTAGTCCTCAAAGTGACATCTTTGCTCTTTAACACTTTAAGGAGGTATTTTTTGTAGCAGCTTTGTCCAATGGAATATGTCATTCAGTTTTATATATATAATTTTTTATTGTGATTTGGGTGAAAATTTACAGAGCAAATTCACTTTCTACACAGCAGTTCACATATACTTTGTCTATGACTTTGATCACAATTTACCACAATGCAACAGATCCCCTCCCACTTCCTCCTGATAGTTACCTCTTCCCTGTGTCCATCCCTCCATGCCCTCTTGTCCCCTGAGCTGTCTCCTGGTGCATAAGCAGCCCTTCTTTCTCCCATGATTATTCTCTCCAAGGACTGTATCTACCTCAGGTACATGTTCAATTCATATGCCTGTCTTTTGCTTGGCTGGAAGCCACAGGTGTAGGTCAATTACAGACCTGATGGGCAGCTAGGGCCATAGTCTCAGTGGTTCCACCAGGCTCTATTGGACCAGCAAACCTGGTCCCCCCCTCCCTATTTTTTCTCCAAATGATTTTGAGTTTTGTCCACATTGTTCTCCCTCTCTATCCAGGATCTCCTACTTAGATCCCCTTCCACGTGGTTGACATTGGTAGCTGAGCACCATCCAGTTCTTCTGGTCTCATAGTCATATAGGCTGCAGATCAGATGGTGTACCAGTTGCTAGGACTGATTGTATCCATGAATTTTTGGTTTTCTTCATTCTTCTTTGCTCTGGACGAGGAGAGACCCATCATTGCATCTAGATGACAGCTTGCAAGGTTTTAAGATCCCAGTCACTACTTG
>NW_006922165.1:1203357-1207143 GCF_000298275.1 Orycteropus afer afer
TGGATTTTGTTTTGTGCCATTCATTGCAATCCTCACAATATAACAGTACTTTTCCTACTTCTTTTCTGTGTTTTCCATTTCCATTTGTGTTTCTCTCCTATCACTTCCTGCCTTCTGAGCTTTATACTTAGGCAAATGCTGTCTTTTTTATCTCATCGAGTTGATTGTTCTAAGGAGTATATACCTTCCTGGTGTTATTCACCTTATAAATCTATCTTTGGCTGAAAGTTAAGTCACAGAGGTGAGTTCAGTTCCAGGCCTGAAGGCTGTCTAAAGCCCATAGTCTTGGGGTTTCCACCAATCTCTATCAGACTAGTAAGGCTAGTCTTTCTTAATGCTTTTGAGTTTTGTTCCACATTTTTCCAGCAGTCTATCTGAGACCTCCTGATCTTATCCCTTTCAGAGTGGTCAGCAGTGGTAGCTGGGCGTCCTTTGATTTCTTGACTGCTATTTCCGTGGGCATTGATTGTGGATCCAAGTAAAATGAAATTCTTGACTACTTCAATATTTTCTCCATTTATGATAATGTTGCTTATTGGTTCAGTTGTGAGGATTTTTGTTTTCTTTATGTTGAGGTATAATCCATACTGAAGGTTGTACTCTTTGATCTTCATCAGTAAATACTTAAGTCATCTTCACTTTGAGCAAGCAAGGTTGTACCATCTGCATTATTGCAAGCTGTTAATGAGTCTTCCTTCAATCTTGATGCCACATTCTTCTTCATATAGTCTAGCTTCTCAGATTATTTCCTCAGTGTACAGATTGAAAGTATAGTGAAGGGATACAACTCTGATGCACATCTTTCCTTATTTTAAACATGTAGTTTCCCTTTGTTCTGTTTGAATGACTATCTCTTGGTCTATGTACAAATTCCTCATGAGCACAAAGGAGTGTTCTGGAATTCCTATTCTTTGCAATGTTATTCATAATTGGTTATGATCCACACAGTTGAATGCCTTGGGATAGTCAATAAAACAGGTAAACATCTTTCTGATATTCTCTGCTTTCAGCCAACATCCATCTGACATCAGCAACGATATTCCTCATTCCATGTCCGTCTCTGAATCTGGCTGGTTTGAAAACAGAACAAATTAAACAAACAAACAAATAGAATGATAAAAGATAATAATTTGAATATTGAAAAGAAAGGTATTCTAAAAAAGTTTTTTAAAGTTAAAAAAGGGAGATTTTGCTCCTCTATAATTCTATGAATATAGTATCTATCTGAGAGCATGGAAAGTGTTCTTGACATTTACAGGCATACCACAGAGATACCGAAGGTTTGTTTTCAGACTGCCACAATAAAGTAAATATCACAACTAAGCAAGTAACATGAATTTTTTCATTTGCCAGTGCATATAAATATTATGTTTACACTACACTGTGGTCTATTAAGTGTGCAACAGGATTATGAAAAAGTTTGAAATATCATTCGAATTATCAAAATGTGACACAGAGACACAAAGTAGGAACATGCTGCTGGAAAAATGATGCTGATAGACTTACTGGACACAGGGTTGCTACAAATCTTCAATTTGTAAAATAGACATATCTGTGAAAAGCAATAAATGAGGTATGCCTATATTTTCATCTGAAAGCCCTCTGTCTCTCATCATCAATTTCCTAATTGAGTGGTGGTCTCTGGTGGCGTAGTACCTAAGGCACGTGACTGCTAGCCAGAAGGCTGGCAGTTCAAACCCTCCAGCCATTCCTCAGAAGGAAGGTTGGGCAATCTACTTCCATAGCGATACTGCCTCGAAAACCCAAAGAGGGGTTGCTATGAGTCGGGTCTGGCTTGATGGCACATAACAACAATGGGGTTTAGAAGAACACGGTCTGAGTTTCCTGAATTCTACAAAAGCAGTGGTTTTTTTGTTTTTGATTTTTATTTTATCTGAATTATTTACGTTTCAAAAAGCCACACATCCTGACATTCTTTTGTCTTTCATAATCATAGTAAGTTCCTTTAAGAATCTGGCCAGCCATAAATATAGTAGGCTGAAGCTGCCCTTTCCAACACTGGGAAATTGTTGAAGAATGACTTTTGTCTCTTCTACTTTCCTTTCTGCCCCTTTTCTTCCCTCTGACCTCAGGAACTATATTAAGGTTTATGGTGAGAAGGTGCCAATAATTACGTAATAATTACATAACAAAGTTCTACCTGATAATCTTAAGGCAACATTTCCTTCTGCCAGTACAGCTGCTAGGGAAGCCACGAAGTCCATTCATCAGGAGAAATAAATCCATGGAATCATGTTTAGGTGTAAAAACGGAAATTATACAGATAAATAATGGTATTTTGATAGCTAACGCTGATCTTTTTAAGAAGCAGTTAAGAATAAGGTGAGGGTAGATTTTAAAGGCATAGGGGTTGGTTATTTTGCAACAGTAAAAGAATGGTGGAATGGTGGGAAAACAATTATTCAAAATAATAAGGGAGATCCTCCCACACTGACTCACTATTTCACCTAGTGTCAGTTCTTATGGATCTGGTCTGTGAATTTCTCAATGGCAAAAAGTATGCCTGATTGAGTTGTACATGTGGAAATTGTTGATTTGGTCTGTGTTCTGCTGGGTTTATTTCCAACAACAAAAATAAAATAAATTTTATAGATACACACACACACACACACACATATATATATAACCTATTTGAGCTGAATTCTTTCTTTCCATGTCACAGTAAATAAATTTTTCATTCCACTCTTTTTAGAAAAAGATAATACAGCAGCAACATAAACATCGTAATGTTAAAAAATTGTAAATATCATAATTCTAACAAAACTTCATTATTGCGTTTTATCTCCCACATGCATGGTTTACATATAGTTGCATTCATAGTGTGCATGCATTTTATGCAAAAGTATTTAAAATAAATATTTTAAAAAATAAATCCAACCACTTGAGCACAAGCTTGTTCTTTGATATATTTCTGAAATTCATTGTATAAATTTCTGAACTGTATAAATTCTGAAATTTACTATATAAATTGCCATATCCTTTCTGTTACAAGTTCTGTATAAGTTCTTTCATTCCTTTCTTTTCAGAAATGAAGGGTTTTACAGGACATTAGACATCTTGCTTAACTTTTGGATTTGTGCTATCTGTAGGTTTTACTTGTAAGCTGAACTTTATACAGTTGAATCAAACGGAGCATTTGAAAACCATAGGGGCTTTGATTTTTCCGGCTTTCCATATGGTTTCAGCTTCTACCACTCCATTAAAATGTTTCATCTTGAAATAAGTGGCCGTCCCCACCTTCTCAATACACTCTCCTCCCATGCCTGGTGCCCCTCTTACTTCTACAGCCACTCCTTCTCGGTCTTCTTTGCTGGCTTCTTTTCCTCCAACAACAGTTGGAGTTTTCCAGGGTTCAATCTAGAGCCCTCATTTCTTCTCGTTCAATATCTTTCTTTAGGCACTTCTTCTGTTCCCATGGTTTTAGATAACTGCCCAACCCTCTCCTCTAAGCTCATATAAACTGTTGCAACCTTGACTCATGGTGACCCCATGTGTTACAAAGTAGAATGCTCCATAGGGTTTTCTTGGCTGTTATTATAAAGGAAGCAGATGACCAGACCTTTTTTCCATGGCACCATGGGTGGGTCCAAACCACTAACCACTACATTAGGTTAGTTGTCCAGAGCAACAATTTGTGCCACTTAAGGATCTTTAGCTCATCATATACCTTATATATTTTTACCTTACTTATCAAACTGCCTCCTTGCCACTTCCCCTTGCCATTTCATAGGCCCCTCAAACTCACTATCTCCAAAACAAAGCTTT
>NW_006922165.1:1207313-1213942 GCF_000298275.1 Orycteropus afer afer
ATTTTTTTCTTTTTTTTTGCAGTGTTCCCTCCCCTCCCCTCCCACCCCTGGTAACCAACAAAGAAAGTCTCCTTCCATATATAAACTTTACCTTGACTTTTTATAATAATGAACTAATACTATATTTGTCCTTCTGTGACTGACTTATTTCATTCAGCATAATGTCCTCCAAGTTCATCCATGTTATGCAGTGTTTTGCAGATTCTACATAATTCTTTAGTGTTGCATAGTATTCCATTGTGTGTTTGTACCATAGCTTGGTTATCCATTCTTCTGTTGATGGGCACCTAAGATGTTAATATCTTTTTGCTATTGTAAACAGTGCTTCAACGAACACGGGTGTGCGTATATCTGTTCTTGTCTTGGCTCTCACTTCTTTAGGATATATACCTAGTAATGGGATTGCTGGATCAAATGATATTTCTAATTCCAGTTTTTAAGGAATTGCCATGTTGCTTTCTATAGTGGTTGTATCATTTGACAGTCCCACCAGCAGTGTATAAGAGTCCCAATCTCTCTACATTCTCACCAGCATCTGTTATTTTCTGTGTTGTTGAACTTTGCCATTAGTGCTGGGTTGAGATGGTATCTCATTTTTGTTTTGATTTGTATCTCTCTGATAGCTAATAATCATGAGCATTTCTTCATGTATTTGCTGGCTGCCTGAATATCCTCTTTGGTGAAATGTCTATTCATGTCTTCTGCCCATTTTTTAAATTGAACTGTTAATCTTTTTGCTGTTGATGTGTTAGAGTTTTCTATAAATTTTAGAGATAAGTCCCTTGTCAGATATGTTGTTGTCGAATATTTTTTCCCAATCTGTAGATTCTCTTTTCACTCTTTTGGAGAAGTCTTTGGAAGCACATAAAAATTTAATTTTTCTTTTATTTTTTTCCCATGTTACAGGTACATTTAGTTTCACTCCCCATTTACCATTTCCAACCCTAACCCACTCTCCTCCCCTCCCTGCCCAGTAATCCCCCACCTTGTGCCCCTCATAGTTATGCCCTCCTGTTTGTCCTGCATTTCCTCTTTGCAAATGTTGCCCCTCGGGTGGCCTGTGGTCAATTTCTCCAAGGAATGCATTTCCATAAAGCATGTGAGTGCATCACCCTGGGTTGAGTGGTCTGTGTGTACATCTTGTTTAGTATTGGGCTGAGAGCCAGCCCCTGAGAGTGAGTTTTATTCCAGGCCCAGAATGTATCCCAGGGCCATAGTATTGGGTGTCTCACTAGTCTCCATCTGACCAGTAATTCTGGTCATTATTGAGTTTTTGGATTTTGTTCCATGCTTTTCCTCCCACTATATCCAGGATCTCCAGATTTGATCCTTTCCTGAGTGGTTGGCATTGGTAGCTCAGGCACCATCTAGTTCTTCTGGTCTTGAGGGCCATCATGTCCTAGGGCTGATTGTTTCCAAATGCCCTTGCTTTTTTTGCACTCTTCTTTGCTTCTGATGATAAGAGACTATTAGCTGCATCTTAGATGGCCACTTGAAAGCTTTTAAGACCCCAGTCTCTACTTACCAACGTAGGACGAGGAACAAGACTTTTATGTATTTTGTTGTGCCAATTGAGTCTGGTGTCTCCCAGTACTATGGTCCTGAGTCGGTAGATCCATTTGATCTCTCTCCCACAGTGTCTGGCTGTCTGTGAGGGATTACTCTGTCTGTCTTCTGTTGTTTCTGTAAGGATTGCGGGTATTTTGTATCAGTGTATCTGTGCAAAACTAGCCTCCACTGAATCTATCCTTGGTCTAGAGTATACTCCTGTTCATTGACCCCCCATCTGATCTTCTCAGATGTTTATGTGTTTATCTGTAGCCTGGTGTTTGTTGTTAACAGTAATACGTTATAGTGGATATACTGGCTGGTATTAGCATCTGTTGTCTATATCTTATGTGCACAATTCAGTGTCCTCCCTTTTCCTAATGTTATCATGTTGGTCACAGACTCTTTCTATATCATCTCTCCCCTTACCCATGTCAGTGTGTGCCCCTAACTAGCCTGAAATTAATCCTCCCTTTCCCTCCCCACCCCGGTAACCTACAAAGTGAATTCCCTTTCTTAAGCAAACCCTTCTGTGTCGTTTTACAGTGATGGGCTCATACAGTATTTGTCCTTCTGTGACTGACTTATTTCACTCAGCATAATGTCCTCCAGGCTCATCCATGTTGTGAGATGATTCATGTAGCCTTCATTGTTCTTTAATGTAGCATAGTATTCCATTGTGTGAATGTACCATAATTTGGTTATCCATCCATCCACTGATGGGCATTTAGGTTGTTTCCATGCTCTTTGCTTTGTGCTGTGATGAGCATAGGTGTGCATATGTCTGTTCGTGCGCTGCCTCTCACTTCTTTAGGATATATTCCTAGTAAGGAAATTGCTGGGTCAAATGGTATTTCTATTTCCAGTTTTTCAAGGAAACACCAATATTTCTAATAACTTAATTTTTAGAAGGTCCAATTTAGTATATCTTCTGCTGTTTGTGCATTTTGTGTTATGCTTTATAGTCTATTTATGCCATAAACTAGGGCCCTTAAATTTGCCCCTAGTTTTTCCTTGAGGAACTTTATAGTTTTAGGTTTCACATTTAAGACTTTGATCCATCTGGAGTTAGTTTTTATGTATGGTGTGAGGTACAGATCTTGTTTCATTTTTCTGCAAATGAATATCCAGTTTTGTCAGCACCATTTGTTAAACAAACATTCTCTTCCCCATTTAATGGATTTCGGCCCTTTGTCAAAGATCAGCTGACCACAGGTCGATGGATCTATTTCAGGGTTCTCAATTCTGTTCCACTGGTCTATGTATCTGTCATTATACCAGTACCAGGCTGTTTTGACTACTGTGGCTGTATCATAGGTTTTGAAATCTGAGAGTGTGAGACATCCTACTTGGTCTTCAATAATGCTTTGCTTATTAGAGGTCTCTTTCCATGCCATATAAAATTAGTGATTAGTTTTTCCATATCCTTAAAGAATGCTGATGGGATCTGGTTTGGGATCACATTGAATGTATAGATTGCTTTGGGTAGTATTAACATTTTCACAATGTTCAATCATCCTAACCATGAGCATGGTATGTTCTTCCATTTATGTAGATCTCTTATGGTTTCTTGAAGTAGTCTTTTATAGTTTTCTTTGTACAGGTCTTTTGTGTCCTGGTAAGATTTATTCCCAAGTATTTTATTTTTTGGTAGCTACTGTAAATGGTATTATATTCCTTATTTCCTTTTCTGCAATCTCTTTGCAGGTGTACAGGAATCCAACTGATTTTTGTATGCTGATCTTGTATCCTGCCACTATGCTAAATCTCTCAATTAGTTCCAGTAGTTTTTTTTACTGAGTCTCGTGGGTTTTCTAGGTACAAGGTCATATCATCAGCAAATAGGGATATTTTGACTTCTTTCTTACCAATTTGGATGCCTTTAATTTCACTTTCTTGCCTTATTGCCCAATTAGGACTTCCAATACAATGTTGAATAGAAGTTGTGATAGAAGGCATATTTGTCTGGTTCCGATTCACAAGGGAAATGGTTCCATTGAGAATAATGTTGGCTATTGGTTTTGCATATATGCCCTTTATTATGTTGAGGAATTTCTCTTCTATTCTGATTTTGCTGAGAGTTTTTATCAGAAATGGGTGTTGGATTTTATCAAATGCCTTTTCACCATCTATTGATATGATCATGTGGTTCTTTTCCTCTGTTTTATTTATGTGGTAGATGACATTGCTTGTTTTTCTAATGTTGAACCATCCTTGCATACCTGATATGAACCCTACTTTGTCATAATGTATTATTTTTTTAATATGTTGTTGGAGTCTATTGGCTAGGCTTTTGTTGAAGATTTTTGCATCTATATTCATGAGGGATAGTGGTCTGTAGTTTTCCTTTTGAGTAATGTCTTTGCCTGGTTTTGGTATCAAGGTTATGTCTGCTTCATAAAATGAATTTGGGAGAATTCCATCCTTTTCTATGCTCTTGAATAGTTTGAGTAGGATTGGTGTCAGATCTTTTTTGAATGTTCGGTGGAAATCTCCAGTGAAACCATCTGGGCCAGGGCTTTTTTTTTGTTAGGTAACTTTTTTTATGACTTGTGAGCAACGGTAGTGTAGTGCCTAAGGCATTTGACTGTTAACCAGAAGGCTGCCGGTTTAAACCCACCAGCCACTCCTCAGAAGGAAGGTTGGGCAATCTACTTCTGTGGTGATACAGCCTGAGAAACCCAAGGAGGGTTTGCTATGGGTTGGGACCGACTTGATGGCACATAATCACAACAACATGGGTCTGTTTAGATTTTCCACCTCAGCCTCTGTTAGTTTAGGTAAATAGTATGTTTCTAGAAATATGTCCATTTCTTCTAGATTTTCTAATTTGTTGGAGTATTGTTCTTCATGTAAGACAAATCTGGCCATTCTCATCTCTAAAGAGCTTTCTAGCTGCACTTTCTCCAGGACAGAACTGTTAGTTCTTTTAGCAGTCCATGGTACTTTCAGCATTATTCACCAACGCCGCAACTCAAAAGCATCAACTCTTCTTTGGTCTTCCTTATTCATTGTCCAGCTCTCATGTGCATATGAGGCAATTGAAAATACCATGGCTTGTGTCGAGTGCACCTTAGTCTTCAAGGAAACATCTTTGCTCTTCAGCACTGGAAGAAAGTCCTTTGCAGCAGATTTGCCTAATGCTATACAACGTCTGATGTCTTGACTGCTGCTTCCAGTGGTGTTGATTGTAGAACCAAGTAATGTGAAGTCTTTGACAACTTCAATCTTTTCTCCATTCATCATGATGCTGCTTATTGGTCCCATTGTGAGGATTTTTGTTTTTTTTATATTGAGGCATAATCCATACTGGAGACTGTAGTCTTCAATATTCATCAGTGTTTCAAGTCATCCTCATCTTCAGTGAGCAAAGTTGTGTTGTCTACATAACGTAGGTTGTTAATGAGTCTTCCTCCAATCCTGATGCCATGTTCTTCTTTATATAGTCTAAATTCTCAGATTATTTGTTCAGCATTCAGATTGAATAAGTATGGTGAAAGGATACAATCCTGACGTACTCCCTTCTTGATTTAAAACCATGCAGTCTCTCCTTGTTTGTTTGAATGACAGCCTCCTGGTCTATGTACAAGTTCCTCACGAGCACAAATACATGTTCTGGAATTCCCATTCTTCTCAATGTTATCCATAATTTGTTATGATACACACAATCAAATGCTATTGCATGGTCAATAAAGCACAAGTAAACTCTGACAAGATCCATTGGACATCAGCAATGGTATCCCTCATTCTACATCCTCCTCTGAATACAGCTTGCATCTCTGGAAGTTCTCTGTTAATATATTGCTGTAACCCTTTTTGAATTATCTTCACTAAGATTTTACTTGCATGTTACATGAATGATATTGTTCGATAATTTCCACATTCTGTGGGATCACCTTTTTTTGGAATGGGTACAGATATGGATCTTTTCCAGTCAGTTGGTCTTCCAAATCCCTAGGTATGTGGGTATATCTCCCCCTGTGTTCTGCTTGTAGGTCTTTCTACTGTTTGCTGAGAGCTAATCCATGGAAGTGAGTCCATTCAGGCCTAAAGAATAACCTGGAACCATAGTCTCAGGGGCTCTACCAGTCTCTATCCAGCCAGTAATTCTGGTCATTTTTGTGCAAAATAAAACTCTTGATCCAACTCAATCTCCACCCTAGAACATTTTCTCTCTTAGTTTTCTTCCATCTCAGTGAATGGTGCCATCCTTCATCCAGTTGCTAGATCTAAGAGGCTCTGTCATATTTAATTGTTCACTCTCTCTTTTTGCCAACTTCCAATTAATCTTGACATTGCTACTCTCTGAGTATTTCTCACCTTTCCCACTTTCTCTCCAGCTCTAAAGTTATTATCCTCACTTGCCTGGACCATGGTAGTATCCACCTCACTGATTTCCCTGACACAACTCTTGTTTCCCTCCAAAAGATGGTCAGAGAAATCTTTTAAAAACATAAATTGAATGGGGTTGTGCCAATGTCTGATAACTTTAAATGGATGTATTCCCAAAAAAATCTAACCTTCTTTCCCAGCCTACATGATCTGGCCTCTTCCCCTTCTCCAACCTTGCCCCACCTGTTCCCTTCCTCTTTACACCTCAGCCACACTGAAATCTTTTCTCTAACTTGAATACACCAATCTCTTTTCTGTTCCAAGGCTATATCCTTACTGTGCTTTCTGCTTGGAACCTTCTTCCCCTACTCATTGCCTGGCTATTTGTGTTCATTTCTCAGGCTTCAGCTTCAGTGTGTGGCCTCTACTGGGAAGCCTTCCTCTACCTGACTGTCCCCCAACCCTCGATACACACATACACAATTAATATCCCACTGCATTCTTCACTTACACCATTTACCACACATTTAATTATGTATTTTTTCTTTACTGAGCATCAATTGCTTTTGCCACTTACCTGTTTCTTTCACTGTCACCACTATCACGAGTTGCTATCTAGTCAATTCCAACTCTTGGCAATACCATGTATAACTGTGCTCCATAGGTGTTTTGTGTGTGTGTGTTTGTGATTTGGGTGAAGATTTACAGAGAAAATTCACTTTCCATACAACAGTTCACATACACTTTGT
>NW_006922165.1:1219127-1228451 GCF_000298275.1 Orycteropus afer afer
CTTGGTGATTTTCTTTCGGGGTCTATCCTGTTTGGGGTTTGTTGGACTTCCTGAATGGATATATTCTCATCTTTCATCATATCAGGGATGTTCTCCTCCAGCAAATCTTGGACAATTTTCTCAGTGGTTTTGTTTTTCTCCTCCTTTTCTGGAATTCCAATGACACAAAAATTATTCCTTTTGATGGTATCCCATATGAACCTTAGGCTTTCTTCATTTTGATTTTTTTTCTAATTGATCCCTTTCCAAAGAAGTATTCAGGTATTTGTCTTTAATCTCATTAATTTTGTTTTCCATTGCATCAATTCTAACCCTTTTCCCTTCCAATGTGGTATCTATTTCTGACAATTTAATATTAATCTTCTGGATTTCTATCTGTAGATTTAGAATCATTTCTAATTTCTCATTTATTTTGTCATTTTGTTCTTGTATTTTCTTGCAAAATTCTTCTAAAGGTTTTTCTATGTTTTCTTTGGTCTGTCTCTTAATCCTTTGAAGGTACCTAAAGATAGTTCTTTTGAATTCCTTATCAGAGAGTTTCAATGATGCTTGTTTCTCAGGGATGTGTTCTGGGTCTGTATCCTGCTTCCTTGTTTCTACCACTTTATCCTGCTTCTTTGTGTGTGTTGTGATGATCTGTTGTTTCCGAGGCATTGTGGGGTTGTTGTATTTAGATCTCTGTTAATTGTTTGTGAAGAGCAGCCAAGTGTGATTCAGGCTCTTCTTGGTGGTTTTTTATCATTGGCCCATTGGTGGAGAAGGAGGTAGTGGCTCTTGCTTAGTAAATGAAGTTGCAGGAGGTATGGGTGTTGTTGTGTATTATGGGGACTGGTACTACCTCCCACTCAGTTAGGTAAAAATCACAATTGAATAACCATCAAAAAACTAAAAGCACATGGACAAAAAACACACCATCACACAGAAACAGTAACCAAAAAAAAAGGGGGGGGGAAGAAGAAGAAAAAGAAGCAAACCTGCAATATCTGGGGATAGTGCACTAAGAGAAAAAAGGCAGAGAAGGAGAATAATGAAGGAAAAAAAGTGGGAAAAATGCAGAAAGAAAAACAAGGAACAGGGTTCACCATGAGAAAAAAAAGGGGAAAAAAACCTTAAATAATAATAATAAAAAAAATTAATCCAGAAACAGGGAAAAGAAAAAACGCTGAAAACTAGGACCTGAGAGGGGAAGAATAAGAATAATATTAAAAAGGACAAAAGTATTAATAATAATAGTTGTTTAAAAACAGACAAGTACAAGCAAACTAATCACCAGAAAAACGAAAGTGAAAAAGAAAAAAATAAAAATAAAAAAATGAGAAAAAAAATCAGTGGAGGACAGGGCAGGGCACCCAGGCTCTGTCTGAGCACACATACTGTGTTGGAGTTCCTGTGGGCTCAGAAGGTAGGTTGGAGTGGGGGATGGGCACACCTCCGTTCACCAAGTGGGTTTGGGGTATAAGAGTAATAAGAGGAATTTCGCACCTTTAGTCTTGCAGGTCTGGAGTGTCCTTTGGGTTTCCGGCAAGCAGAACCTGTTCTTAAGCCCCAGTAATCTGTGAGAGCACTGTGTCTTTAAATATCCAAAATAGTCAAGCTGCTTTTAAATACTCAAATTGTGGCGTCCTCCGGACCGGCAAAAGTCCACAGCCCAGCCTGCCTTTCTCTTCACCTTCTCTGTTTATTTCCCAGCAAGCAGAGCAGTCCCCGGGTGCAGTCCCTGGCTAGCAGGGCTGATTTTTAGGTTAATTCTTAGGTGCTACCACCACTGGGGAATCTCCAAGCTGTTTGTGCCATCAGGATCGCTCAGGATTGCTGCCAGACTGCAGCTCCGTATGTCTCCTTTTTTGGTATTTTTGTGCAATTTCTTCTGCTAGTTGGGGTTTAGTCCACTTCTATATCCTCCCCTTCAAGGCTCAGGGGTCCAGGATTATCTTCTGTGTCTGTGTTAATTGGTTTCCCTTTTCTTTGTTGAAGAGGGTCTGTGCAGTCTTTCTGCCTAGTTCGCCATCTTACCAAACCCAAAACTCCATAGGTTTTTAATGGCTGATTTTTCAGAATTAGATCACCAGATCTTTCTTCTGAGGTGCCTTTGGTTGACTCAAACCTCAAATCTTTTGGTTAACAGCTGAGTTCATTAACTGTTTGCACCACTCAGGGACTCTGTTTTTTCACTAGTACATAAATAATTATTGAATGAATAATTTATAATCTGTGAACACAAGATACATGGCATAAAAAAGGGAGGAAGAAATAATTTAAAAGTTTATGATTAAAACAAATGTTTCTGTTGTTTAGAAGTCTTTAGGTTTATAATCAATTGTGAATATAAACTAATAAAACAATTTTAAGGAACAGTGCTCCCAGTAAACGAACCTACAAGGAAAGAGAGGGGTTAATTTATATATTTGTTGGGGATGTTTAATTGAAGATTAAAGATGTTGATGGAAATAATCACAGAAGAGTTATAGAGCAAGACTATCCTTAAGAATTTAGAACTTTACTTTGCTGGGTGTTAGAGGAAGAGATGTCAATTATTGTGTTGGCCAAGGTTCTTCTGGTTCATTATCAATAACAATAAAGAAGCCATTTGATCTGACAACATGAGTAACAAGAGGGTTTTATCTTTGTGAAAATGGTTCGGAAAAAGTTCAAGCATCTGTGATTCTCTCAGTTTGGGGTCCTTTCCTGGTTTATGAAGAATGCCTTTTTCTAAAAGGCATTTGGTTAGAATTCCTTTCATTTTATTGCTTTGGTAAGCAGTTTAAAACACCAGATAGTGTGACTTAGCTAGCTATCAAATGTTCTGAAGGGAAGGGTTTTTTAATGAGTGATGTGATGGAACTAAAAAGCAAGTTAATTTTATTATATGCCTTTATTTTTCACCAATAAAAGTATTCAATTTTATTTATCCACCATGGATTATCCACCATGATGGTAGAGAAAGACAGGAATATTAATTGTTTGAATTCATTATATATGTACCTTTAACCTTGCCATATTAGTATGTATCAATGGAATACAGAAGGAAATAGTTTAGATACATGATCAGTACTGAGTAGAGCTGCACTGGAATGCCAAGAAGATACTCCTAGAATTTCTTGCCTTTTCCTTGATCAATCTCCACAGCCTAAATGGTGTGTGTGTGTGTGTGTGTGTGTGTGTGCACAAAGCGGGCAGCTTTAGGGCTTGTTAATGATGTTAGGTTACAGACCAGTGGCTCAAAGACATCCATACAAAGAACAGCAGCTGTGTAGAGCTGCACAGAGGATTGAGCAGCAAAACCAGGGTGTTTATATCAGTCAATGACTTTTGGGCAGGATAGACTTTTTTTAAGGTAGTACTAAAATGAGAAGTTATAAACATCCTCTCTACTTCTCTGAGAGCTTGCAAGGACAGCTCAACACGGAGCAAAGGATCATTTGAGAGAGGGTGCTAGACCATTTACTGGGTAACAGGTGGCTGGTGCAGGCATTTGCAGCATGTGTACTGATGGAGGGAACACTTGCCTTATGTTCTACAGTCATACTTATCTGGCTTACAATAAAAACACAGTTGATGAAGATTCTGTTCTTAAAGGGAGAACTTAGGGTAACTACAGATGGAGAAAGAAAATTAATGAAATGACTTCATATAGGAAAATAACCATTTTGATGACAATAGCATGAGGCCTAGTACAAGATTATTGTATTTTTATGCAGATAATACAGCCTCCTCAAGCATTCATTAGCTTTCCATGAGCACTATGTGTGTTGTAGGGGAAAAAATATTATACCAAATGACGATATCCTGGGAAAGAAAAGAAGATCCTGACAGGCCAACAAAGAAACAGTTACTTTGGTGAAGTCTGGTTAAGAATCACATTAAATCCTTGGTGAGGAGGGATTAAAACTCAAAACTGGAATTGTTCTGTATATTTTGACATGTTTAGCTGATTTGGTTAATTTTTTGATGAACTCTATATTGTTACTAGGAGTCCCTGAGTGGTACAGTTAAGGGCTTGGCTACTAACTGAAATGTTGGTGATTTGAATCCATCCAGAGGCACCTCAGAAGTAAGAACTGGAAATCTGCTTCTGAAGGAAAGGTCACAGCCATTGACCTTTGTAGCACATTTCTATAGTTCTGACATACATGGGGTTGCCATGAGTCAGAATTGACTAGAGAGCATTGAGTTTGGGTTTGGATATATACTTGAATATGGATTCAATCAATCTGAACTTACATTTGGGGGTCTTTATAAAGCCCAAAGTTTTTGCTTTGTTTTTAAATCTGGAGGCAAGATGGAGGAATAGGCAGACAGGCTACACAGACCCTCTTCAACAAAGAAAAGAGAAACTAATTGACAGAGACACAGAAGAAAATCCTGGAGCCCTGAACTTTGAAAGGAAATATACAGAAGTGGATTAGTGTTTGACTAATTGACTAAGTGGATTATCAGGTTTTTCCAACTAGTGGAAAAACCTGAACAAAAACAGTGAGTACAGAGATGGTCAGAGCAGTGGACTGTCAGCTACTCTGATAGGACCAAAAGCCTGAATATTTCCAAGTGGTGTTGGGGCCTGAGAATTGACCTAAAGATCAGCTCTCATTGCCAAGGGCTACAGGGATGACCGCGCTGGTGGCCTATGTCTAGGAAGGGAAATAGCAAGAAGGGAGAGAACTTGAGCTGTGAACTTTCCATTGTCTGGAGGGTGCAGCCTTTGATTGTTTACAAGCAGTGGCCATTTTTGGATATTTAAAGTGACCGAGGGTGCATCCATTTTGAATGTTTACAAATGGTGGCCATTTTGGATTTTAAAGTCACAGCATTCTCATTCTGATTTCAGGGACCTAAGAATAAGGGTCATTTGCTAAGGATGGCAGGGACATAAGGGAGGCTGACAATGGGAAAGGAGACAGGTGGTGAGTGTATAAGTGCTGCCAACTAGTGAATAGAGGAGCACAGGACAGTACCCTACTTACGTAGATAACACACAAACAAAACAAAGAAAACTAAAATCGTGGGCAAGTCACTCCAACATACAATCACCAATTAAATACAAACACAAAAATGTCACAATGCCTCAGAGACACCAGAGCATCACAGTGCACACAAAGAAGCAAGATAAAGCAGGAGAAAAAAGGCACCAGGATACAGACCCAGAACACATCCCTGAGTAAGATGCAGCATTGGAACTCCCTGATAAGGAATTCAAAAGAAATATATTTAGGTACTTTCAATGAGTTGAGAGACAAATCAAGGAAAACACTGACAAAATTGAGGAAAACACAGAGAAAACCCTACAACAATTTCAGAAGACAATACAAGAGCAAAATGACAAAATAAATGAAACATTAGAAATGATACAAAATCTACACATAGAAATCCAGAAGATTAATACTAAATTTTCAGAAATAGATAACACATAGAATGGGCAAAGGAGTAGAATTGAATCAATGGAAGACAAAATTAGTGAGAATTAAGACAAATACCTCAATATTTCTTTAGAAAGGGATCAATCAGGAAAATGATCAAAACAAAATGAAAAAAGCCTAAGGTTCAAGTGGGATACTATCTAAAGGAACAACCTACATGTAATTGGGATTCCAAAACAGAAAGAGACAAATAAAACTACAGACAAAATTGTCAAAGATTTGTTGGAAGAGAATTTTCCCGGTATGATGAAAGATGAGAATATATCCATTAAAGAAGTCCAACGAACCCCAAATGGGATAGACCCCAAAAGAAAATCACCAAGACATATCATCATCAAACTCACCAAAACCAAGGACAAAGAAAGAATCCTGAAAGCAGCATGGGAAAAACCAAAAGTTACCTACAAGGGGCAAGCAATAAGACTAAGTTCGGATTTCGAGAGAGAGACCATGCAGGTGAGAAGACAATGAGATGGTATATATAAAACCTTGAAAAAGAAAAATTTCCAACCAAGAATTATGTACCCAGCAAAACTGTCCCTCAAATATGATGGTGAAATTAGGACATTTCCAGAGAAGCAGAAATTAAGGGAATTTGTTAAAACCATACCAACATTTATAAGAAATGCTAAAGGAAGTCCTTTGGACAGAGAAGCAAGAACAGTAAACAACAACTGACCATTACACACGGTGACATAACCCAGAAACCAACCCAGTTATGGAAGTATCCAAAGTAAATAAGCCTACAAGATTATAAACAGGGAACCAGAGACATCAATTGACAAATGAGGACAACTACAGACCAAAAAAAAAGGGAAAAAATTGTATAGTTACAGAACTTTTAAATGGTAGGGAAGTCAAGACAACTACAAGATAGAACAGACTATTCTAAATGTGGGAAGAAAACTATAAATCACAGGGTAACCTCAAAGAAAAAATGATAAATCTTTACATCAAAATAAAAAAGAGGACCAGCACAAATATTTAGCAAATACTAAAACAATAGCAACGAAGAAAGTGATAACACTGTTCATAAACAAAATGAGCTCAGCATAGAAAATTATATGGAACAAAGAAATCAACACGACAAAGCACATAACAAAAATGACAGCAACAAATTCATATTTTTAGATAATTACATATCTGGCAAGGGACTTACCTCTAAGATTTATAGAAAACTCCAATGCCTCAACAGCAAAGGAATTAACAATCCAATTGAAAAATGGGCAGAAGACGTGAATAGACACTTCACTAAGGAGGATATTCAGTTGGCAAGAAAATACATGAAGAGATGCTCACGATCATTGGCCACCAGAGAGATGCAAATCAAAACATCAATGAGATACACTCTCACCCCAGCACTGAAGGCAAGGTTCAAAAAGACAGAAAATAACAAATGCTGGCAGGGATGTGGAGAGATTGGGACTCTCATACACTGCTGGTAAGACTATGAAATGATACAACCACTGTGGAAAGCAGTATGCCAATTCCTTAGAAAGCTGGAATTGGAGATGCCATTTGACCCAGCAATCCCATTACTAGGTATATATCCTAGAGAGGTGAGAGCCAGGACAGGAAAGATATATGCACACCCATGTTCATCACAGCACTATTTACAATAGCAAAAAGATGGAAACAACCTATGTGCCCATCAATGGAAGACTGGATGACCAAACTATGGTACATACACACAACAGAATGCTATGCAGCACTAATGAATAATGTAGAGTCTGCAAAACACCACACAATATGGATGAACTTGGAGGACATTATGCTGAGTGAAATAAGTCAATCACAGAATATAGTATTAGTTCATTGTTGCAGATGGTCAAGGAAAGGTTTATATATGGAGGGAAACTTTCTTTTTTGGTTGTCAGGGGTGGGAGGGGAGGGGAGGGAACACTGAAAAAAAAAAAAGCACTGACCTATGTCACTTTAGTTTTGTGTATTTTACTGTACATAAATTATATTCCAATAAAATGCATTTAAAAAAAAAATCTAGAGGCATTGTTAAAACAAGAAAACAATCGCAGTCATGATTCCCTAGTGAGCAGACCAGGTAAGCTGCATCCCTTGGAAAACAGGGACACGAAGAGGTTTATTTTTGTCTCAGTGGGCTTTATTTTATACCTTGTAGGAAATGATATTAACAAAACATGAGACCTTCAGATCCTAATGTGACAGGTTGAAGAAATAGGGAAAATGACTAATAGAAAGTTTTTTCTTTCGCATCACTTTGGCTTTGGGCTTTTGTTGTTCCAAAGCATGTGTTTGTCCTCTAGGAGCCAAGTCACAGTCTTCCCAGTCTGCCACACAGTGGCAGCCCTGGTCCGGGAGCCACAGAATGCATCATTATGCTCATTTCAATAGAGTGAGACTGAGCTGAAAGATAGTAAAACTAGATTTGACTTCATGGTCTGTACTAGCAATGACCTGGGTGACCCTGTTCAAGTCTCCTGGTCCTTTTCCATCTCTTCATAGTGTAGTCCCACTCAAGGAGCACACACAATCTCTCTCTCAGGCCCAGGGCCTTCTCTGGTTTCATTCCCCCTGCTCTCCCTTCCCTGTACATCCATAAACTCTACCCAGAGAAGTTCTTGGTGGACTGGATCCTGAAATTCACTTTGGCTGGGGATTCTCTGGCACAGTGCCTATGGCATTTGACTGCTAACCAGAAGGCTGGCAGTTGAAACCTACCAGCCATTCCTCAGAAGGAATGTTGGGAAATCTACTTTTGTAGTGATACCACCTCGGAAACCCAAGGAGGGGTCCCTGAGTTGGGTCCAACTCCACGGCAGTGCCTTTTTTTTTTTTTTTTTTGGTTTCTCTCAACTTGCAAAGGATGTGAAATATTTCTCTGCTCCACTACATCTCTACTCCAAGCCCTCCGTATCTACCTATTGAAGTCCAATGCCTTTGGGGCCAAGTCAAACCCTGAATTCACCAAGAAACATACTCCAAGATTCTCAGAATATTTCCTCTGCCTTCCAGAGCCGTTTATGGTTGTGTCTCTCCTCCGTTCCTTCACCTCTTTGATGGTGAGCTCGTCACAGGCACGGATCAAATCTTCCTTGCCACAGCTTCTAACATTTTGCCTTGTGCATAATATTTGCTTAATATGTTGTTGCTGTTAATACAAAACTGTTGAATTGCTTTGAATAAAATAATTCTCACTACACTTTTATTAAATAAACATCACTGGAATAAGTGTAAAGGAACTTCTGTTTAGGTTAATATGCACACATTTAACACAATCTGGTAATTTTTTTTAATGCCTTTGTTAATATATAATTCACATACTATACAATTCACCCATGAAAGTGTGCAACTCAATGTTTTTAGTATATTCATAAGGTTGAACAAGCATCACCATAATCAAGTTTTAGAACATTTTTGTCCCTTCAGAAAGAAATTCTATACCCACTAATAGTCACTCCCCCTTCCTCCTGGCCCCTGGCAACCACTAAGTCTGTTTTCTGCTTCTAAAGATTTGCCTATTCTGGACACGTCATATAAATGGAATCATACAATATGTGGTCTTCTGTGATCTGTTAAACTTTATGATATTGAAATATTCAGAGATTTTTCTTTTTTAAATTTTATTATTATTGTTAGGTGCCATCCAGTTGATTTCAACTCATAGTGACCCCGTGTGACAGAGTAAAACTGGCAACCATCAGATTTTCTAGGCTATAATCTTTATGGCCCCAGATGAGGAGAGACAACGCAGGGACACCCAGAGTAGCAGGCCGGAAGAGCAGGAGAAAGGGGATAAAAGCCTTGAACCCCGACAGAAGAGCAGTCAGCCCCAGGGATACAGTTGAGGAGAGACAACTCAGGGACGCCCGAAGAAGCAGGCCAGAAGAGCAGGAGAAAGGGGATTAAAAGCCAGGAAGCCAGACAGAGGAAC
>NW_006922165.1:1231221-1238981 GCF_000298275.1 Orycteropus afer afer
GAAGAAGAGTTGATGCTTTTGAATTGTGGTGCTGGCGAAGAATGCTGAAAGTACCATGGACTGCTAAAAGAACTAACAGATCTGTCCTGGAGGAAGTTCAGCCAGAATGCTCCTTGGAAGCAAGAATGGCCATACTTCGTCTCACCTACTTCGGTCATGTTGTAAGAAGGGACCATTCTCTGGAGAATGATGTCATGCTTGGTAGGGTGGAGGGTCGACGAAAGAGGGGGAGGCATTCAACGAGATGGATTGATATGGTGGCTGCGATGAGGGGCTCAAGTATAGCAGGGATTGTGGGGCTGGTGCGGGATCGGGCAGTGTTTCGTTCTGCTGTGCATGGGGTCGCTATGAGTCGGAAATGACTCGACAGCACTTAACAACAACATAACAACAACAATCTTTATGGGAGCAGATCACCAGGTCTTTCTCATGCAGAGCAGCTGGATGGGTTTGAACTGCTAACCTTTTGCTTAGCAGCTGAGCGCTTAACCATTGCACCACTAGGGCTCCTTTATAAACAGTTGGCTCTTTTAAGTAAACCTCTGGCAAAACTACTCTAGAAGGGATAAACCATTTTTCAGGCAAGAGAACTGTTGAGTGACCTTTTCAAGAGTATTGGTATTTTAACAAGGACTAACAACACCATCATACAACTAAATGACTTATTTAAGGGGAAAGGAGCCCTGGTGGTGTAGTGGTTAAAGCACTTGGCTGCTAACCAGAAGTTCAGAAGTTTAAACTCACCAATTGCTCCTCAGAAGAAAGACGCAGCAGTCTGCTTCCATAAAGATTTATAGCCTTGGAAACCCTGTGGGGCAGTTCTACTCTGTCCTATAGAATTGCTATGAAACAGAACAGACTCAACAGCAGTGGATTGGATTGGGTATTTAAAGGGAACATATTTGGACAAATGTAAAACATCATAGGAACTGTTGCTCTCTCTCACACACATGGCTCCAGCACATGTGGCTTAAAGAAATTGTCAATTTTTTTTTGAAAAGGCCAAAAATGTATCATCTACTTTCTCACTGAAAAATGAGGTGCAAAATTTCAATAACTCTTGAAAAATTTCCTGAGAATTGAACCCATCCTCTTGAAGAAACAAGTACAAACTCTTATAACCAATTTCATAGATTCTGAGATGCACATTTTTACCACATGTTTCTCAAATTGGGACTCTTTTTACAGTCACTGCTGGCTGGTGGCAGCCATGACAGAGTTGTCATTGCTGACACCAACACAAACCCGTCATAGTTATTCATGGACATTTTAATATATGCATGGCTGGCACCACCTTGTGTTGAGTTCCCTGGCCATTTACAATGTCTTCAGAAAAGTTACACTGTGATTTGACATTGCAATTCTAAATATCCATTGCTCCCGATGACACAGAGGATGATGTTATATGAACAAACACAGATGTTAATTGTGGGTTGAAAAGTGACCTGTATATAACTGACATACAGAGCCAAAAGTTATGAAAACTTCTTAGTCATAACCAAACACCTTGAGGAAAAGCTCAATTGGCATAACATACTATACAAAACATTGTTCCACCTCCTACTTTGGCAAGTAGTGACTGGGATCTTAAAAGCTAGCAAGCTGCCATCTAGGTGCAACAATGGGTTTCTCCTCGTCAAGAAGAAAGAAGAAAGAAGAAAACCAAAATTAATGGAAACAATCAGTCCTAGCGACTGGTACACCATCCAATCTGCAACCTATACAACTATGAGATCAGAAGATGGTGCCTGGCTACCACTGTCATCCACTTGGAAGGGATGTAGGAGATTATGGATAGAGAGAGAAAACAATGTGGAACAAAACTCAAAATCATTTGGAGGGAAAAAAAAAAAAAGATGGTGGGAACCAGGTTTGCTGGTCCAATAGAGCCTGATGGAACCACTGAGACTATAGCCCCTAGCTGCCCTTCAGGTCTGGAATTGAACCCATACCTGTGGTTTCCAGTCAAACAAAGTAAAGGCATGTGAGTTAAACATTTACCTCAAGTAGACACATGCCCTGGAGAGAACAATCATGGGAGAAAGAAGGGCTGCTTATGCACAGGGAGACAGCTCAGGGGGCAGGAGAGTATGGAGGGATGGACACTGGGAAGAGGTAACTATGGGGAGGAAGTGGGAGGGGAGCTGTTGCATTGTGGTGAACTGTGGTCAATGACATGAGACCAAGTATATGTGAACTGCTGTATGGAAAGTGAATTTGCTCTGTAAATCTTCACGCAAATCACAATAAATAATAAAAAAAAAAAAAAAAAAACACCTTGAGGGAATAAGTTGCTGAGCATGGAGGCTTATGACCATAGTCTTAGGGGACACTGACGTCAATTGGCATATTATAGTCCACAAAGAAAGTATTATACATCCTACTTTGGTGAGTAGTGAGTAGTATCTTAAAAGCTTGTGAGTGGCCATATAAGCTGTAACTATTGATCTCTCCCTGCCTAGAACAAAGGAAAAGTGAAGAAAATCAAAGACACACATAAACAACCCAGAGGTCTAATTACCATGTGAACCCTAACTTTCATGACCCTGAGACCAGAAGAACTAGATAGTGCCCAGCAAGAAAAAAGAAAGAAAACGAAAAGTGGCCTGGAAGACTCAGGCTGTGAATGTAAGAGAAGTTTTAGGAATGCCCTAAAGTTACATTGTCCTTTTAATGGATGCACAAGAGTAATATGTGATTTTTAAAATCTGGTTTAAAGTCTAAAAGAGCATTTTCTTTCTTTCTTTCTTTTTAATTTTTATTGTGATTTGGGTGAAAGTTTACAAAGCAAATTCACTTTCCATACAGCAGTTCATACACATTTTGTTTCATAACGTGGGCGATGGCCCACTGTGTTACAGCTCTCTTCCTGCTTCCTCCCCATAGTTACCTCTTCCCTGTGTCCTTCTTTCCTATGCATTCCTGTCCCTGGGCTGTCTCCCTGCACAAATACTGCCCTGTTCTCCCATGACTGATCATTCTAAGGCATGTATGTACCTGATGTAAATGTTCACGGTATATGCCTACTGTTTGGCTGGAAGCCATGGGAGTGAGTTCAATTCCAGACCTGAAGGGTAACTAGGGGCTATAGTCTCAGAGATCCTACCAGGCTCTATCAGATGAGTAAACCTGGTCTTTCTAATGATTTTGAGTTTTGTTCCACATTATTCTCCCGCTATATCCAGGATTTCCTGTACTGATCCCTTTCTGAGTGGTTGACAGTGGTAGCCACACACCATCTAGTTCTTCTGCTCTCATAGTTATATAGGCTAAGGTTCAGATGGTCCACTAGGCCTCTGGACTAATTGTTTCCATGTATCTTCATTCCTCTTTGCTCTGGATGAGGAGAGACCCATCATTGCATCTAGATGGTCGCTTGCAAGCTTTTAAGACCCCAGTAGCTAGTCACCAAAGTAGGAGATATAGAGCAATGTATTTGTGTAGTATGTTATGCCAATTGAGCTTGATGTTCCCCATAACCATGGTTCCAAGCCCACAGGTCCAACAACTCATGCCATCAGTGTGGTTGACTGTGCTTAAGAAGTTATCATAACTTTGCCCCCTGTTAGTTGTATTTATTTAGACATTCTTATCATTTTTATTTTTTAATTTTATTGTGATTTGATGAAAGTTACAGGGCAAATTCATCTTCCATACAGCAGTTCACATACACTTTGTCTCATGACATTTACTGTAATGTCCCACAATGCAACAACTCTCCTCCCACTTCATTACCATAGCCACCTCTTCCCTGTGTCTTTCCTTTCCATGCACTCCTACCCTGAGCTGTCTCCCTGTGCATACACTGCTCTTCTATTCACCCATGATTGATCTCTCCCAGAAGTGTATCTACCTAATATAAATGTTCAGCTCATATGCCTGTATATGGACATTCTTATAGCACATACAAATACATATGTAGAAACATCATCTGCCCACCTTATAAATGGTCATGGGTATATTCCCTTTTGCCTAGACACACTTGATCATTCAGCTTGTCTACCCATCTATTTACCTGTAGATTAATGTTTGTTATCATTGATAACACAGTATTGTGTATGTAAAAGTGTTTATCTTTGATGTCTGTGCCTCTTGTGCCCCTCTCTGTCTTCTTTTTCCTTAATGTTATTTTGTTGGGTGGCATAGTGCCTAAGGCTCTTGACTGCTAACCAAAAGGCCGGTGGTTCAAACCCACCAGCCACTCCTCGGAAAGAAGGTTGGGCAATCTACTTCCGTAGTGATATTTCAGAAACCCAAGAAGAGGTCACTATGAGTCAGATCCAACTCGACAGCAGTGCATTGTGTTGTTGTTGCACTTTTGGTATATTGCCTAAAAGAGCATTTTCAAGTGGATTTTTTTTAAAAAAGCTGGTTTAACACAGCCTTTTAATTAGCAGGTACTTGTTTCCTTCTTCAGGTCCCTGAGTGGTGAAAATGGTTTGCACTTGACTACTAACCAAAAGGCTGTAATTTTGAATCTACCCAACTGTGCCATGGAAGAAAGGCCTGGTGGTCTTCTGTAAGATTATACTCATTGAAAACCTTACTCTGAAACACATGAGGTTTCCATGAGTTGAAAGTGACTCAACAGCAATGAGTTGGGGGTTTTTGTTTCTTTCTTTCTTTACTAGTGGTACATAAAATAATGATATATTTTGCAGTCTTAACTCCTGCATCTTAAATCTGGCATATGCGTGTGTGTCATCTTGAGAATTCCATGCCATTTTTGAATCAGAGAAGCCCCTGAGAAATGGAGCAGAATTCTCAGAGACTCAAGCCAGGGAGCTAGAAAAATTAACTGCACTTAAGGAAGTTTCGAGGTTATTTCTCAAGTCTCAGTCCTTGTACAGAAACCAACAGCAATAATTATGGTCAAGACAAGTAAGGTGGGCTATGCAAGATTCAAGAGGGATTCAGTTTTCAGGGTGCTGGCGAATATCCTGGAGACAGTTCTATAAGCCCTTGGAATTCTCCTGAAGCTGCAGAACTCCGTAAACTATAGACTGACATCATCCCTGTCTGTGCCAAGGCAGGACCAGCAGCCACCCAAGAATGACCTTTCAGAATCCCTAATTAACTAATCACCATAAACCAGAGCGGGGGAGGGAGAACATGCTCATGCAGCCAGCCTGCCTTTGCCCAGGAGTTTCCACCTCCCGTTCACCAATTAACTTCACAGTCACATCTGCCTTTCCTGCCAAGCCCTCCCATAAAGGAATTTATCACCTTCTGTTCTGCTTTTCTTCCCAAATGTGAATCAGAAACCAATGGTACCATTTAAAAAGGCACTTTAAGCAAATCCAATTATGCTCCCAAGCACCTTTCCATGGAATGAGTGAGCCCTTCTTCATTCCCTTTTGTGGCTTTATTAATGATGCTGGCCCAGAAGCTTACTGCTAAGTTGGGCCAATAATAACAGGAAATATTTGTCTATATGCCAGGCACTGTTCTAAGAGCTTTGCATATGTTGATTCATTTAATTCTCATGACCACCTTATGTGTACTATTATCACCTTATCCCATGTTACAGTTAAGGAAACTGAGGCACAGAGAAATTAAAAAAGTTGCCCAAGGCCACACAGTGCTAGACAGAGGAGAGGATGGGTGAACCCAGGTAAGCTGGCTCCAGAGTCCATTCTGTAACCACCCTTATGTGTGACTGTGAAGAAAGATGATCAGACCCTTCCTTTTGCCTTTTTGTAAGTGAAGAATGTGCAGATTAGTGCCTGGGTGGTGCAAACAGTTAATGCCCTCAGCTTCTAACTCAAAGGTTAGAGGTTTGAGTTCACTCAGAGTCAAATCAAGAAAATCCTGGTGATCTACTTCCAAAATCAGCCGTTAAAAACCCGATGGAGCACAGTGCTACTTTCACACACATGGGGTCACCATGAGTTGGAGCTGACCCACCAGCAACTGTTTTTTCCCAAACCAGAATCTGACTTAGAACTCCAATCAGAGATGCCCTGTTTGAAATGGGGGCCAGGCCTTGTATGCATGGCCCTTGTGTGGCTTTTCTCCTGATCCCTGAGGTAGCCTTGGGCATATACTGGGACCACCAAGGCTTTTGGAAATCAGAGTTGGAAACTGCTACATAAATGTCTCTTCTTGATGAGTTACCGAAGATATCGGAGAAGCAGCTGATTTCCCAAAACGGTGGAGATTTTCAGGAGCAGGGTTGTGGGCAGAGCCTGGCTCTCCTGATACCTCACCAGGCTCCCAGCTCCCTGGCCTGGCCCCAGCATGCTGCCTCCGCGTGTCAGTTAGCGCCCTGCAACACTGTACTTTAACGAGGACAAACAAATGTGCTCATCGCACTGAGTTCAAGTGTGAATGATGTGAGCATTCTGCTTCTGCTTAGCAATCCTTTCTCTGGAAAGATCTGGGGCAGATGCTGCAGATCTTTAAACATAAACTCCCAGAGAGCAGTGGCGAGCTCTCAAAATCAGAGCTTCAGGGTAGTTCTGTTTAAGAATAAATCTCAACTAGTCTCATTTTCAAGGGAATTTCTGTCCAGCTGTTACTATTATTTCATCCCCGAATATTGTTTGGAAGCATGTCCTTCTAACCTATCCCTAGTAAGATAGGAACAGAAATCCTAAACTACCTGAGAAATTTGGAAGGGTTCATTCAACAGAGTATATCTCTTTTTCTGGGAGTATAAATCCCTGCCTTCTTCTGTATAGATCACTTTGTATTTGCAGAGAGTCCACAAAGCGTCATTGTTTTTGAAAGCATTGCTGCTTGAAAATGAATCTGTGTCCTTTCCTTCTCAGCAGGCGCTATCAAGGCCTTTTCTGAGGGCTCCAACCAGACAGATGGAATAACTGGCCATGCAGTAACAGTGACATACAATTACTGCTCTGTATTTTTAAGTTAATAAAGAAATGATTCTTTGATTGCAACATTTTCCTTTGTGTTAACTGAATTTTTACTACCTGACATAGTAGTTTAACAGCTCTTTCAAACTCGATATGCATAAGAAACCTAGGCAGACTTATGTCTTTCTGGCCTTGCCTGATGGTGTTTTGATAACTTCAGTAGTGGGATACATTTATGTAAGATAGAAGAAAAGTAAGAAAGAAAGAATTAAGTTTTTGCCCAATACTGATAATAAAAAAAAATTCATATGATTTTCAATCAATAGATGCATTATATTTAGAGTCAAATCTAACCACAGTACTACGTTCTGCATTTCCAGGCATCTTCAAATATGCCTGCCTTCACCTTTTGCACACATAGCAAGTTATTTAAGCTCAGGCTTAATTTCTCTCTAGAAATAATGCCATACTCAGTCATTAAAAAGTATGAATTTAGGGAGCTTTCAGGCATAACTAAAAAGAACTGTGGGAAAAGTGAACTGCTCATATACGAAAGACATTATTAACATAGGAGGATCCTCCTACTTTATGTTTAGGTGGCTATCATCTTGGATCTCATTCTAATCTTAATATGGCAGTAGTTTGGGGCAGCAATGAGCAGTGAGGTAAACATCTTCTTATCTGGGGGCAACCAAGTATGAAAGAGAAAAAACTATCAAGGAAAATATGTCCCTGGTGATAAAAATGAGGCCACATATTTCATGATAGAATTTTGCAAGACTTCTTCACTAGAAATACTTTTTTCAACAACGTAAATGACAATGATACATAGGGACCTTGCTAGATAAAGTAATGGGAGCTCTGGTAGCATAGTGCCTAAGGCACTTGACTGCTAACCAGAAGGCTGGCGGTTCAAACCCACCAGCCACTCCTCAGAAGGAA
>NW_006922165.1:1239081-1261288 GCF_000298275.1 Orycteropus afer afer
CTATTGTCTCCTTTAACAGAAAAGGAAAAAGCTGAGGCTCGGTGCTAGAGTGACTTGCCCACTGCTATGTAGGAAAGAAGGAGCTCTGGTAGCATAGTGCCTAAGGCACTTGACTGCTAACCAGAAGGCTGGCGGTTCAAACCCACCAGCCACTCCTCAGAAGGAAGATGTGGCAATCTACTTCCACAGTGATACTGCCTCAGAAACCCAAGGAGGGGTCACTATGAGTCAGGGCTGACTCGACGGCACATAACAACAACAACAACAACAACAACAGATAAAGCAATAGACAGGAATCAAATCCACTACTTATGTGGAAAGAGACAATAAAGCTCAATGTTATCAGTCAGAACAAGGTCAGGGGCTGACTGTGGAACAGACCATCAATTGCTCATATGCAAGTTCAAGTTGAAGCAGAAGAAAATAAAAACAAGTTCAAGAGAGCCAAAGTATGACCTTAAGTATATCCCACTTGAATTTAGAGACCATCTGAAGAATAGAAGACACATTGAACAATAGTGATCAAAGACCAGAAAAGATATGAGATGACATCAAGGACATTGTACATGAAGAAAGCAAAAGATTATTAAAAAAACTCAAAAACTTATTACCATCAAGTCTATTCCAACTCATAGTGACCCCCATCAGGTTTTCGAGGCTGTAAATCTTTTCACAAGCAGACAGTCTCATCTTTTTTCCATGGAGCAGCTGGTGGGTTCAAATCAGTGACCTTTTGGTTAGCAGTCAAATACCTTAAACACAAAACCCCAGAGCTCCTTATTAAAGACAGAAGAGAGAAAGAAGACCAAAATGGATGTCAGAAGAGACTCTGAAACTTGCTCTTGAATGTAGAGTAGCTAAAGCAAATGGAAGAAATGAGGAAGTAAAAGAGCTGAATGGAAGATTTCAAAGAGTGGCTCGAGAAGACAAAGTAAAGTATTATACTGAAAATGTGCAAAGACCTGGCGTTAGAAAACCAAAAAAGAACACACTTGTCATTTCTCAAACAAAACAACTGAAGAAAAAATTCAAGCCTTGAGTTACAATACTGAAAGATTCTGTGGGCAAAAAATTGAATGATGCAGGAAGCATCAAAAGAAGGTGGAAGGAATACAGAGTCACTATACAAAAAAAAACTGGTTGATGTTCAACCATTTCAGGAGGTCCTGAAAGCTTTACTCCATCCACGTCATTAAAGTAGACTCTGCTTTGAGGAGGCAGCTCTTCCCCAGTCATATTTTGAGTGCCTTCCAACCTGAGGGACTCATCTTCCAGCACTATATTAGACAATGTTTCAGGGCTATTCATAAAGTTTTCCAGAACTATGTTGTTGTTGTGTGCCATCGAGTCAGACCTGACTCATAGCAACCCCTCCTTGGGTTTCCGAGGAGGTATCACTACAGAAGTAGATTGCCCAACCTTCCTTCTGAGGAGTGGCTGGTGGGTTTGAGCCGCCAGCCTTCTGGTTAACAGTCAAATGCCTTAAGCACTATGCTACCAGAGCTCCTTCCAGTACTATATCAGACAGCATTTCACTGTTATTCATAAGGTTTTCACTGACCAATTTTTGAGTAGTGGATGGCCCCTTCCTTCTTTGGAGTCTGTCATCTATAAAGTGTTCAAAGAATGAAGATGTCACCTCGAGGACTAAGGTGAACCTGACCCAAGCCATGATATTTTCGTTTGTCTCATATGCATGTGAAAGCTGGACAATGAATAAGGAAAACTGAAGAAGAATTGATGTGTTTGAATTATGGTGTTGGCAAACAGGATTGGATGTAATATGGACTGTCAGCAGAATGAACAAATCTTTCCTGAAAGAAGTACAGCCAGAATTCTCTTTAGAAGCAAGGATGGTGAGGCATTTTTTCTCATAATTTGGCCATATTATCAGAAGAGATTGATCCCTGGAGAAGGACATCAAGCTTGGTAAAGTAGACAGTCAGTGAAAAAGAGGAAGACCCTCAACAAGATGAATTGACAAAGTGGCTGCAACAATGGTCTCAAACATGGCAATGTTTGTGAGAATGGTGCAGGACCAGGCAGCATTTCATCCTGTTGTACATATGGTCATTATGAGTAGGAATGGATTTGTCAGCACCTGACAACAATAACAGAAAGTATTCTACTAACAGTAAGTGCTACTAGAATTGTCTCATTTCTTCCAGTAATTGTAATTATCATGCAATGGCAAGTGACTGTTTTCAATATACTGATGGGCTGTCTCCATCTGAGACTTACTAGGTTAGACTCTCTTGAGATGTGACCCAAGCAATGTGGTGATTTGCTATGCCTGCCCTAACTGGCTAACAACTACTCTTGAATTTTGTATTTTATTATTATTGTTTTGTATTGTAAAGCACTCCTTTAACTTTTTAAATGTTTTATTGATTCCACTGATGCCAAAATTAATTTCCCTGTTTCAATACCACAACTCCAGAGGATGATTTCAAGGATAAAACTGACAGCAAATAATACTTGAAGAGAGTCAATGAAAAATTTGGGGACTTCCCCAAGTTCCCAGCACAGTCTCTGGGAAAACTCTTACCATCTGCTGACTTTATGAAATGATTTGGTGGCAAGCCAACGGCTGACAGGTACCTCTGTGCCACTAATATTGGTTTTGCCATTTTCACTACAAGGCCTAGTGCTGGGCCTACCCAGAGGGGTTCTTTGTTCCGTGGAGCTGTCCCCTGTCCAGAAGAGGACCTCTGAAGGCTGGGGAAGAACTGGGCAGAACGTCAGTGGAGCTGGCCTTTCAAAGCTGTCATTCCCAACCAGATCTCACTTCCTTCTAGAAACACGTATTTCTGCACATATTGCAGAATTCTGTCATTGCAAGTAAGACACGTCACTGCCCTGGAGTGGAGGTAGCATTCAGGCCAAGAGGTAGTTAGACAAGGCATAAAAAGTCGGCAAGATTGTTCCAAATTTAGTTTAATATATTGCATTCTCATATGTCTGTGAAGTTATTTTATACACACAGCATTTTCCCTTGGGCAAAACAACACACTCTCAAAATGGTAATAGAAGAAATAACAATAGGTTAAACATACTCTGAGCTGTTGTTTTCAGTGTACAAATGCCTGTTACGAGTAGCTTGTTAAATCAGCCACTGTGATGGTGCACAGGCTCTGCTGATTTTACAAATACATAATAATGCACCCGCCTCTCCAAGGGCAGGCTCCAGCCTGACGTTTGCACAGCCAGCAGAAATAATTTCTTTCAGGAGACAGAATTTCATCATTTAGCGATATTCCATCAAAGGAACCTGCACCCTCAGCCACACATGCTGTGTATCGTAGGGGAGGTAGCTGCCCTTCCCCTTCCTGCTTCCCTTCAAATTAATGGGCAGCCAGCAGATAAATCAATGCATTTTATGCAAGATAGCAGAGCGGTATCTGTAGGTCTCTATATTGGGAATACTTATCATGTGAGGCAGCCGTGAGGTTTTAAAAATTAACATTTGTTTTTTTTCCTGTTTAGCAAAGTAAATCACATTCAATAAAGAAATGTTGGAATATAACAAATCTTGAAATGGAAAAAAATCATTCTTAATTCAATTATTCAAAGATAATCATTTTAACACTTAAATGTATTTCTAGCCTCTTAAATATCTGTAGTTACACGATTGGAATTATACCATATATTCAGTTTGTAGCCTGCTTTCTCAATTAATATTATATTTAAAATGCTGGACATTAGATGGTTTGTTTGTTTGTTTGTTTGTTTTTTTGTGAGTATTACAATGTTTCAATGAATATCTTTTCATGCAATTATTAACCTACACCTCTGATTTTTCCTGAGGTAGATTTCTAGATCAAAATATGTAAATGACCATCATGGCATTTAAAGAAAGATTTTCTGAACTAATTAGAGAACACACCACTGTGTTGACTGGTTGCACAAAGCTGCTTTTGGGTAAGGACAAAACACCTCCATTAGCTTTTGTCACCCTAACACTTTTTGATGTTGTGTCATAGTAGGTTGATGTTTCCTACAGAGGGCAGATGATTGAGCAGCGGTACCTATGCCATCCGGCCTCCTTTTGTCCCTCCAGAGTCTCTCTCTACTCTTTTCACCCTGCACTCTGCTCAGGAGTTACAGCAGTGGGCTCTTCTGCTCTTTCCATTCTAGTTGGGTTCAACCAATGAGAGACTCTGGCCAAAGACCAGAGGCTCGGAAGACAAAAAAGTCAGAGTCTCTATCCCAGAGACTCCTCCCTGAAAACTGCTATGGGCTGATTGGATGCTTTTGCAAGGCCACAAATTGTGGCTGGTGGCCCTCTTCATACAACTACTCTCTGTTTATTCCAATAACCGTGTATTCTCCATGGCCTCCTAGTTGTGGCTTCCCACTGCTGTTAATCTTAGGGTGCTGTACCATCCTTGTTGATTTCTCCACACCCTACTCACACCTTTGGAAATCAAACCAAAACCAGTTGCTGTCAAGCTGATTCTAATTCATGCCAACCCCATGTATGTCAAAGTAGAACTGTGCTCTGTCAAGTTTTCAGTAGCTGACTTGTCAGAAGGAGATTGCCAGACCTTTCTTCTGAGGTGCCTCTGGGTGGACTTGAACATCCAACTTTTCTGTTAGCACTGAGCATGCATGTTAACTGTTGGCTCCACTCAGGGATTCCCACATGTTTGTAAGTCTGTCTTTTTTAACCTCTCTTAAAATTACCCACTTTGAGTGTGTCATCTATCCCCTGCCAAGATTCTGACTTTAAAGAACTGTTTCGTAAACTGGCTCTACATTGGGTCTGAAATAACTAAATATATCTCCAGAAGTACCTGGGCGTATGGCCAATGCATCCTGCCAGTAGATCCTGACAAACATCTGGAGCTTTAAGATAATATAGATGCCAAGGTCCCCACTCCACTTAAATTGACTTAAAATATCTAGTGCTAGACCTAGAAAATGTACATTTTTAAGAAGGTTTCCAGTGATTCTAATGCTGTTGGTCTGAGGTCTAATACGAACCCCACATATTGGGATCTTGTTTGCAACCCTGAACCAAGGTGTAATTCTAGGTCTCCTTTAAAAATTTAGGCCAAATAGACATATGCACATCTATGTTCATTGCAACATTATTCACAAAACCAAAAAGATGGAAGCAACCTAAGAGCTCATCAGCAGATGAATGGGTAAAAAGTCATGGTACATACTTACAATGGAATACTGTGCAATGATAAAGAATATGCTATCAGGCCTAGCTTTCAACAATGGATTATCTAACATGATAACAAAAACACAGACAGCAAAAGACAAAATAAGTAAGTGGGTCCTCATAAAAATGAAAAACTTTTGTTTATCAAAAGACTTTGCCAAAAAAATGAAATATAAGCTACCAATGGGAGAATATCTTCAGAAACCATGTATCTGACAAGAATCTAATAACTAAAATATATATAAAACTCCAACAACTTAACAACAAGCAGACAAATAACCCAACCATAAAATGGGCAAAGGACCTGAATAGACATTTCACCAAAGAAGATATTCAAATGGCTACCAAATACATGAAAAAATGCTCAGTAACATTTGCCATCGTTGTTGTTGTTGTTGTTGTTGCTATGTGCCATGGAGTTGGCCACAACTCATAGCAACCCCTCTTTGGGTTTCTGAGGTGGTATCACTACAGAAGTAGATTGCCCAACCTTTCTTCTGAGGAGTGGCTGGTGGGTTTGAACTGCCAGCCTTCTGGTTAGCAGTCAAGTGCCTTAGGCACTATGCTACCAGAGCTCCTACATTTGCCATCAGTGAGATACAAATCAAAACCACAATGAAATACCATTATACTCCTAGTAGGATGGCTAAGATAAAAAATTAAAAATTAAAAAAAAAAAAAAAGTAACAATATTGGTGAAAATGTGAGGAAATTGGAACTTTTGTCTGTTGCCGGTAAGAATGCAAAATGGTACAGCCATTGTGGAAAACAGTATGGTGGTTCCTCAAAAACATAAAAATAGACCTACCATGTGACTCAGCAATTTTACTCCTAGATATACACCAAAAAGACTTGAAAGTAGAGACTCAGATACTTGTACACCAGTATTCATTCATTCCAGCACTATTCACAATAGCCAAAAGGTAGAAACAACCTAAATGTACATCAACAGATAAATGAATAAACAAAATATACATACATACAATGGAATATTACCACTACACCACTAGAGTGGCTTACTAGATAGTAGACATGTGTGTTACTTCTGGTAATGGGAAAGGCAACATACAATATGGGGAAAACCAGCACAACTTGACCAAGGTAAATGAAGACTCTGAGAAGTATGCAAGAATAAAGGACAATTACAGGAAATGCTATAATATATATAATTTTGCAAACACCAGTAATAACAAGCAAAAAATACATGAGTGGTTTCATAGGTAGGTGTGTATGCTATATGGGTGTGTGTACACATGCATACATATTTAGGTATGTTTGTGGGCATATGTATATACATGTTTGTATGTCCTGCATATATATTC
Source organism: Orycteropus afer afer (assembly GCF_000298275.1). NCBI lineage: Eukaryota > Metazoa > Chordata > Mammalia > Tubulidentata > Orycteropodidae > Orycteropus > Orycteropus afer. The sequence goes on from NW_006922165.1 coordinate 1,245,577, forward strand.
ATATATACAATAAAACATATAGAGGACACAGTTAGGAATACTTTCTAGATAAATCCAAACTTCTCACAGGATTGATTTACTGCATTTGAAGGCTCAGGACCATAGTCTTCTGGGACAAGTATGTCAGTTGACATAACTTAGTTCATAAAGATGATGTTCTATATCTCACTTTGATGAGCAGCATCTGAGGTCTTAAAAGCTCACAAGCAGCCATCTAAGATACAACTATTGGTTGCTTCCTATCTGGAACAATAGAGAGTGAGGGAAACTAAAGATTTAAGGAAGAAATTAATCTGCAGGACTCATGGCCCACATGAATCACAGCCTCTTCTAGCCCGAGACCAGAAGAGCTAGATGGTGCCTGGCTACCACCCTGGCCTTTCTGACCAGGGACACAATAGAAAGTCCCAGTTAGTATGGGAGAAGAATGTGGAACAAAACTTAAATTCATAAAATAGGCCAGACTTACTGGACTGATAGAGACTAGAGGAACACCCAAGACCACTGCTCTAAGATACACTATTAACCTGGAGCTGAAGCCACTCCCAGAGATCACCTTTCAGCCAAATAATAGACTGGCCTATAAAATAAACAATAACACCCATGAGGAATGTGCTTCTTTAAACAAATAATTACATGAAATCAAATAGCCAACATTTATACAAAACCAAAGAAGAGAACACAGGGAAACTGGATGGATGGAAATGGGGCAGCGGAGTGAAAATGGTGAGAGTGCTGACCTATTATTGTAACCAATGTCATGAAATTATTTGTGTATGAATTGTTGAACAGTAATATAATTTGCTATGTAAACTCTCACCTCAAACACAATAAAATATTCAAAAAATAACAATTTTGGCTAGTGTTTTTAAGCTAAAATAGGAAGATATTTGAAAATGTATCACATGTCATTCACATACACTTATTAATTAACTTTGTTTCATAATAATTATAAGTTTCATAATAATAATAATAGGTGAATATGATCAAGCTTTTAGTAAGGAAAAATAGAGAATGATTTTTTCTAACCAAAGATTGTCTTTGAAACTGCTAACATCTTGTCCATTTTTCTCCAGGTACTGCCTAATTACACACAGATCTTTTTGTTGCTGTTGTTGAGAACATACACAGCAAAACATACACCAATTCAATAGCTTCTACATGTACAATTTAGTAACATGTAAACTCTTTGAGTTTTTGTGCACGGATTGTTTTATGTTCAAGGTGCTGTGGTAACAATAAAAGTCTAAGGCTGAGAAGCTACCCATGTAGAACCTTCATACTTCTAAAAAGTACTTAATTAACCTGACTTCTTGTGGTATATTCCGAGGTACACAGATACAGATATCTTTCTAATACCGATGTAATGTCAAAAAGTAACACTAGACATGCTATCACTGCATTATAGTCCCTCCCAGCGTACAATAGCTGTTAGTTTAAGTGTTGTTCAGAGATGAATGGCAAGATAAGAAAATAGGCTTTATTTACCTCAATATTTTACCAAAGGTTACTGTAAATTCAGAGTACTAAATAAGTTATTATGATATCTTTGGCTTCCCACATTTACCCAATTTTCATTCTCAACCCTATGAGTTAATAGTTTCAGGCAATTCATTTAACTTCCCTGGCTCTGGTGGTGCAGTGGTTAAAGCATTCAGCTGCTAACCAGAGGTCAGTGGTTCGAATCCACCAGCTACTCCACAGGAGAAAGATGAGACAGTCCACTTCTGTAAAGATTTACAGCCTTGGAAACCCTATGGTACAGTTCTACTCTGTCCTACAGGGTCACTATTAGTTAGAATCAACTTTATGGCAGTGGGTTGTTTTCTTTTTTCCTTTTTTTTTTTTTTTTTGGTGTTCAATTTCTTCATTGGCAAAAAAAAGAGATCAAAAAAAGAGAGAGAGAGAGAACAGTGAGAGAACACCTTATTGTACTAAAAAAGCATCTAAAGTCTCTTCAAATATAAAATTCTTTGGTTCGTGAGTTTCATATTACAAATGAGGAAATGAGGTGCAGAAGGGCTCAAATGACAATTCTAAGTTCAAACAATTACAGAATGGTAGGTTAAAATTAAAATTCAAGTCTCCTGGTTCTTGGCTTAGTAACAGCCCGAAAATAAACAAATAAAAAAGGCAGTCAAAAAGTTAAGAGAATATTTACTACCAATAAAACAAAAACCAAAAACAGAGAAAGCCAGCAAACAAGAACCAATGCTATAAATATTAGACTTCTCCCATCACAAGCTAGACTGAGCAGGAGTGTGGTTGCCGTGGTTAACACAACCAGTCAGACCTGAGGGTTTAAAAAAAGTTCACAAAAATGTTAAATATCTCCAGCCTCAAGTGAGCTGAATAGGAGCTAAGTGCAAGGGAGGTGCTAAAAACCATGAAGAGGTCTTTGTCTGGTTCATTGTGGTATTCAGTTCAGATCAACTACTAGAAATAACCTGTGGCTCTGTGTATAGTATTGGACTGCTCAGAGACAAAATGTGAACACTTCACAGTGCTGAAAAATATCCCATCTAGAATGGCTAAAATCCAAAATGCTGACAACACCAAACGCTGGCAAGGACAGGGAGCAACAAGAACTCTCATTCATTGCTGGTGGGAACACAAAATGGTACAGACACTTTGGAAGACAGTCTGGCAGTTTCTTACAAATCTAAACATAGGCTTACCATTTACATAACCAAATGAGTTGAAAACGTATGTCTACAGAAAAACCTGCATCAAAATGTTTATTCATAATTATCAAAAATTGGAAGCAACCAAAATATCCTTCCCTAAGTGAATGAAAAACAGATTATGACACATCCATACAATGGAAATTATTCAGTGATAAAAATAAATCCACTATCAAGCTACAAAAAGACGTGGAGGAAGCTTAAATGCATATTAAGGCTTTTAAGTGAAAGAAGCCAGTCTGAAAAATCTACTTACTGTATTGACATTCTGGAAAAGGCAAAACTGTAGAGACAGTAAAAAGATCAGTGGTTGCTAGAGCTCAGGCGGAGAGAGGGATGAATAGGTGGAGCACAGGCATTTTAAGGGGAGTGAACTATTCTGTATGATCCTAGAATGGCAGACACATGACATTATGTATCTGTCAAAACCCATGGGACATCACAACACAAAGAGTGAAGCCTAATGTAAACTATGGACTTCAGTTAATAATAAAGCATCAATATTGGTTCATCAACTGTAACAAACGTAACCACATTAATGCAAGATAATAATAGGAGGAAGAGTGTGCAGGGGGTAGAGTGGGCATGTCAGAACTCTCTGTACTTTCTGCACCAATTTTCTGTCAACCTAAAACTCTCTAAAAAAAATAAAAATCTATTTTGAAAAACTCCCTTTTGTTGGTTGATAAATTTTTCAAAACATATATCAACAAACCTCTTTTTTCTCCCTCATCTATAAGACAGGAAATTAAATTACTAGGTTTCCTTCTTACTCCTTAACTCAAATATCCAATGTTGTTGTTATTACTGTTGGGTGCCATTGAGTCAATTCCAACACAAAGCAACTCCATGTCACAGAGTAGAATCGCCCCGTAGGGTTTTCTAGGCTGTAATCTCTATGGAAGCAGATCGCTGGGTCTTTTCCTGTGAAGCTGCTGGGTTCAAACTGCCAACCTTTCGGTTTGCAGCTGAGTGTGTAATCATTTGCACCACTGGGGCTCCTTAAATATCCAATAACTTTATTTTCTAAGCACCTTTCAGAACACTTGAATCTACTGTCATTGATTCAGTTACTTTCATAATAACCCAAACTATGAGCTGTTTATAAATTGAGCATTTAGTGTTTAGTATTTCAATGTAATAACTTGGGGAACTATCTTGTTTGTCTTTTAAAGAATTCTACCCTAAGATATAATCATAATCACTAGAGCACTTCGGTGTTTTAAACCATAATTTTTTTAAAATACATAAATTAATTTTTAGCATATAATACATACCTTGCATTTTACTTCAAATTCAGAAATAGGTTTCTACTGGGAGAAAAAAACAATAAAAGCCCTCTCTTGCTCATTAGGCAATGGTTTAAGAAAATACACTACAGGCTATCCCAAAACAAAAACCATACTTTCACCACTGCAGTGTGTGCAGCCTTTAACCAGACTGATAGGTCATGAAATTTTAGATTATTTTCAAACACAACCCCCACCCTAGCGTTGAGTTGACTGTTAGAGTAATTGGCACAGGCAGAAATCAGAAGCCAGCGCCTATAGAATCCTAATGCTTTTAGCAGTGTGGATAAGATAAAATAAAACATATAAGCACAGGACAGCTTCCTGGAAGCCACGTGTTCATTTTTACTGCCAGTTTTGTTGTCAGGTTTGCTTTCTAAGTGCTTTGAGCTAATTAAATAACACTGTTAGTTCACAGGAGCCATATTGTCTTCATATTGCAATAAATACATGAAGCAAGAAACAAATGTTCCTTGTTTTGATCAAGGACCCAATATATGGATACTGATCAAAACAAGAAAAATCAAAGAACAGAACTTCAAATTCATATAGAAACCACACTTAACTGGATCCATTGACACTGTGGGGTGGGAGACTGAATCTATTGCCCTGAAATAATCATTAAACCTTGAACCAAACCTATCCCATGAAGCCATTGCTAAATTACAGTTTAGCTCAATTAATAAAGAATGTTTGCCATGAGTATTCTGCTTTTATAAGGAATTATCTACATAAGTTCAAACTGATAACAGTCTAAAGCACAGATGAGAACCTTAAGGGGCAGAGAGTCTAAATTAATGGTGATGTAACAATATGCAGAGATAGTGAGATTGTTGACACCTGTGAAGTATGTAACCAATGTCATGGACTGCAAGTGTAGAAATTGTGAACAAACGTGTATTTGGCCATGTGTATTGCCATAAAAATAAAATGTTCCTTATATTCCTCTAGAACTTCAGTTTGTTTTTCTCTTATTCACCTCTTTAATGGAATGTCTCTTTGACTCCAGCAGTGAGAAAAGTGGCTAGTAGAGATTAAGAATGAGTCTATGTTAGTAAATTACAAGGGGATGAAATGACTATCCTTATGGCCCAAAACTGCTCCTTTCCATTGTAGAGGATCAAAGGGGCACACCCTCTCCTTTTGCTCCTGAGCCTATAGATCTCAGGGGGTGATGCAGGTTTATTGTGTTGCTTATGAAGTAGGGGTCCTGTTGAGAGCACAAATAAGACCATACCTCCATGAATAGGGCTGTAGGAGGAGGGAGTTCTCCTGAAGATGAGAGGAGATGTCATTCCCAGGAAAAAGGCCACTCCTCAAGAAAGAGGAGGGCAGGGCAAGCAGACAGGAAGGACAGGAAGGACAGCCCCTTCTTCCTGAGGCACTTCTTATCACCTTTGAGCCTGAATTAAACATAATCTCCTTTTTTTATTGTGGGAAAATACATATTAAGAAAAATAACAATCTCACTGCCATTGAGTCAATTCTGACTCATAGCAACCCCCATTGGGTTTCTGAGGCGATAAATCTTCAGGGAAGTAGATTGCCCCATCTTCCTTCCACAGAGCAGCTGGTGGGTTTGAACTGCCAATCTTCTGGTTAGCAATCAAATGTCTTAGGCACCACATCACCAAAGCTCCTTGGAAAAAAGAAAATTTGCCATTTTACTATTTTAAATGTACAAATAGATGACACTAGCAACACTCACAGTATTGAACAACCATCATAACTATCTGTTTGCAATTGTTTTTCATTACTCCAAACAGAAACTCTGTATCTCTTAAGCAATAACTCCCCATTTCCCTTTCCCCAAGTCCTTGTGCAGCTCAGTGAATTACTTAATATGGCTTCTCTAACCATGGTCTTTGTGACTCCCACCAGATGACTGGGTGAGACTATGCAAAGTGAGGTGCTTGTGGACCACCAAGGGGACTGGTTAATAATATAATAAGTCACATGACATATTTGTTTGGGTGAGACCATGCAAATAAACATATGGAACCCTAATGTGGGGATGGATATGTTTTGCCATCCTGCTAGGTTTAAAATGAGCCATCCCAGGGTGAAAGGGGGAATCTCATTACTATCAAGAAAGAGAAGCCAGGAATGGAGTATGTTATAGGGACCCAAGATCCTTGTGCTGTAGTTCCTCGATCCAGGAGACAAAGAGAAAGTGCTGTTAACTCTTTGCTGAGATGATGAGAGACAGCAAGAAGCACCAGTAAAGAAGCGGCAGCAGCAGACCTGGCAGCAGAGACCAGAATGAGACAGAAAGCTGGGCTTCCCGGCACATGGAGTGAGAAAGTTGAGTGCCTTTGGGCAGGAGGCTTGCTGGCAGAGTGGGGTGCCTCCCTGGGCACCTATCAGCAAAGCTAAAAGAGCTTTATAACACTTGCCTGAGCAGGGCAGAAGCCAGGCTGAGAGGCCAAAGGCCAAAGGTCAAAGAGAGGCATGTTGACAGGTATGGCTGAGAGGACACTGTCCTGATTGAAAAACTGTATCCTGAGCATCCCAGAACCTTAACTGTAACCTGTTACTTGTCTAATAAACCCCATAACTGTAAGTATTGTCTGTGAGTTCTCTGTGGCCATTGCAATGAATTATTAAACCCAGTAGAGAAGTAAAGAGTGTTGTTGGGATGGCTGGTATCAGAATTGGTAAAAAGTTTGGGAGAGTGGTGGAGGCATGTTTTACCTCTACCTCATGGGAATCAGCCTGGGGCTCTTGATGCTGCTGCTGATTCTCTCTTCCCCTTGTGAATCAGAGGAGGTCAGACTATGCAACCCCCATACCCTTTTTTGTACATGGTAACCTCTAATCTACTTTGATCTCCATGTATTTGCCTATTCTGGATATTTCATATAAGTGGAATCATACAGTATTTGTCCTTTTGTTCTGACTTATTTCACTCAACAAAATGTTATCAAGGTTCATCCATGTTGTAGCATGCATCAGAACTACAGTTCTCTTTATAATTAAGTAATATTCTATTGCATATATATACCACATTTTGTTTACCCATTCATCTGTTGATGGACACTTGGGTTGTTTCCACTTTTTGGCTATTGTGAATAATGCTGCAATATACATGGGTGGATAAGTATCTGTTTGAGTCCTTGCTTCAGTTCATAATCTTCTGACCCATCTCCCTGGAAAAAGGAATAAATTGGCCTGCAATGTGGAGGCAGCCTGGGAACAAGGTGATGAGGTGCACTGTGAGAGTCATAGGATGTTGTAGCATGTTACTAGCTGAGTTTTTGTTTAGGCTTGCTCTAATTATTTTAATGCAGCCTTGGTTGTGCTGGGAATAATAAAGCAGAGCTCCCAGTCTTTGCTTGGATCAATGTGGGTCAGTCTCCAGAAAGATGAAAACTCACTGCCGCAGAGTTGGATCCGACTCACAGTGACCCCTCCTTAGGTTTCTGAAGTGGTATCACTGTGGAAGTAGATTGCCCAACCTTCCTTTGGTGGAGTCCCCAAAGAAATGGTGAACAATAGGAAACAGAAGCTGGGCACCATGCCCAGGTGGTGATCTTTTCCTCTATTGCCAACCTGAGAGGCCATTTGCATAGTTAAGCACAGGACTCTTGAGCCAGACTCTGTGGATTTGTGTCTCAGCTGTGTCACATATTGACCCTTAACCTAGGGCAATTACACAGCTTTCACGGGCATCAATTTTTCTTGTCTGTAAAAAAGGGATAGTAAAAGTAACAAGGTGTAGTGAAGGATGAAGCAAATTTCTTTGGAAAAGTGCTTACAGCATCATCTGGTTTGTGTAAATACTATGATCTTAAGATTAAGAATGCTGTGGGTTTCCTTACTATGGGACTCTTAGGAACATTGGTGAAAAAGATGAGCAGCTGTGTAAGGCAAGGCCAAGGAAAAGAGAAAAGTTGCAGAGGTCAGAGAAAAAGATGTGGGTCCCACCTAGCAATAGACGTGAAGCGGTTAAAAAGAACACTCCTGAGTTGCTACCTCCAGGGGAAGTAGCATGTCAATCTTGTTCCTGCCCAATGGGGAAAAGACAGGGGTTGCTTTCATCTTGGTCCACAATCTTCCCACCAGAGTGGAAGGTAATCTTTTTCTTTGTCATAGGAAGAAACCCAGAGGGATCAAGGGCTTGCCATTGACCAGAGTGACCAGGTTAGAGAGTCAAGCCTGTGGAAACTGAGAATATATTCCCTGGGTAAGAACAATTAGTAGCGGACAATTTTGCTCAGTGCAAAATCTCTTTCTAGTAATATCATTTACTAGATAATACCAGGCACCAGCAGGCAGGTGTTAGAACAGTTGGGGGCAGCTGGGAATTGAGTGGAATGGTTTGGAACAGCTAAAGGAGATAAACTTGTCTGTAAGTTTATCATACTGTGGTGGCTTGTGTGTTGCTGAGGCTGGGGGCTATGCCACTAATGTTTCAAGTGCCAGTAGGGTTACCCATAGTGGACAGGCTTCAGCAGAGCTTCCAGACTAAGACAGACTTGGAAGAAGGAAGAGGCCATCCACTTCTCAAAGAATTGGCCAGGGAAAACCTTATGAACAGCAGTGGAATACTGTCTGATATATTATTGGAAAACTTTATGAATAGCCCTGAAACATTGTCAATATAGTGTAAGAAAATGAGCCCCTGAGGTCAAAAGCCACTCAAGATACAACTGGGAAAGAGCTGCCTCCTTAGAGTAGAGCCAACCTTAATGATGTGGATAGAGTAAAGCTTTCAGGACCTTCATTTGCTGATGCAGCACATCTCAAGATGAGAAGAAACAGCTGCAAACATCCATTAATAATCAGAACATGGAATGTATGAAGTATGAAGTTAGGAAAATTGGAAGTTGTCAAAAATGAAATGGAATGCATCAAGATCAATATCCTAGGCATGAATGAACCTTAGCATTTCTCAAAATGGCCTGGTTTTGGCCATTTTCAATCAGACAATCATATGATCTACTATGCCGGTAATGACAAATTGAAGAGGAATGACATGGCATTCATCATCACAAAGAATGTATCAAGATCCATCCTGAAGTACAATTCTGTCAGTGATAGGATAATATCCATATGCCTGCAAGGAAGACCAGTTAATACTACTGTATTCAAATTTACGCACCAACCACCAAAGCCAAAGATGAAGAAATTGAAGATTTTTACTAGCTTCTGCAGTCTGAAATTGACCAAACATGCAATCAGATGTATTAATTAATTATCATCAAGTTGTTTCACTTAATGTTCACAATACTGCTTCACTTATTACTCACAATAGCCAAAAAGTGGAAACAACCCAAGTGTCCATCTACATACATCAAGTTGGAAATAAAGAAGAATCACTGATAGTTGGGAAATATGGCCTTGGTGATAGAAATAATGATGGAGATTACATGATAGAAGTTTGTAAGACCAATGGCTTATTCATTGCAAATACCTGTTTTCAATGACACAAATGGCAGCTATACACATGGACTTCACCAGATGGAGTATATAGGAATCAGCTCAACTATTTCTGTGGCAAGAGGTGATGGAGAAGCTCAATATCTTTGGCCAAAGCAAGCCCAGGAGCTGATTGTGGAACAGACCATCAACTGGTCATATGCAAGTTCAAGTTGAAGCTGATGACAATAAAAAGAAGTCCATGAGAGCCAAAATATGAACTTGATTATATTACTCCTGAATTTAGAGACCATCTAAAGAATAGTTTTGATGCATTGAACACCAATGACCAAAAACCAGAGGAATTGTGGGATGACATCAAGAACATCATCCGTGAAGAAAGCAAGGTCATTAAAAAGATAGGAAAGGAAGTAAAGACCAAAATGGAAGTCACAAGAGACTCTGAAACTTGCCCTAAATTAGAGAGTAGCTAAAGCAAATGGAAGAATCAAAAGGACAGAATAACTGAACAGAAGATTTCAAAGAGCAGTTCAAGAAGACAAAATCAATTATTATAATGAAATGTGCAAAGACCTGGAGTTAGAAACCCAAAAACGAAGAACATGCTTGGCATTTCTCAAGTTGAAAGAAGTGAGGAAATATTTAAGCCTCGAATTTCAATATTGAAAGATTCCATGGGCAATATGTTGAATGACGCAGAAATATAAAAAGAAGATGAAAGGAAAACAGAGTCACTATACCAGAAAGAACTGGTAGATGATCATCCATTTCAGGAGGTGGCATATGATCAAGAACCAACAGTACTGAAGGAAGAAGTTGAAGCTGCACTGAAGGAATTGGAGAAAAACAAGGCTCCAGGAATTGATGGAATACCCACTGAGATGTTTCAACAAACAGATGCCATGCTGGAGGCACCCACTTGGCTAAGCCAAGGGATTTGGAAGAGAGCTAACTGGCCAACTGGCTGGAAGAGATCCATATTTACACCCATTCCAAAGAAAGGTGATCCCACAGAATGTGGAAATTACCAAGCAATATCATTGATATCACATGCAAGTAAGATCTTACTGAAGATAATTCAAAAACAGTTGCAGTATATTGACAGAGAACTTCCAGAAATGCAAGCTAGATTCAGAAGAGGACGTGGAATGAGGGATATCATTGCTGATGTCAGATGGATCTTGGCTCAAAGCAAATAATACCAGAAAGATGTTTACTTGTGTTCTATTGACTATGCAAAGGCATTGATTGTGTGGATCATAACAAATTGTGGATAACATTGAGAAGAATGGAAATTCCAGAAGACTTAATTATACTCATGAGGAACCTGTACATAGACCAGAAGGATGTCATTCAAACAGTACAAGGGGATACTGCATGGTTTAAAATCAGGAAGGGACTGTGTCAGGGTTGTATCCTTTCACCATATTTATTTAATCTGTATGCTGAGCAAATAATCTGAGAAGCGGACTATATGAAGAACATGGCATCAGGATTGGAGGAAGTCTCATTAACAACCTGAGATATGCAGACGACACAACTTTGCTTGCTGAAAGTGAGGATGACTTGGAGCACTTACTGAAAAAGATTAAAGACTACAGTCTGCAGTATGGATTACACCTCAATATAAAGAAAACAAAAATCATTACAACTGAACCAATAAGCAGCATCATGATAAATGGAGAAAAGATTGAAGTTGCTGTAGACTTCATATTACTTGGTTCTACAATCAATGCCAATGGAAGCAGCAGTCAAGACATCAAAAGATGTATTGCACTGGGCAATGTGCTGCAAAAGATCTCGTTCAAGTACTGAAGAGCAAAGATGTCTCCTTGAAGACTAAGATGTGCCTAACTCAAGCCATGGTGTTTTTAGTCACCTCATATGTGTGTGGGAGCTGGACAATGAATAAGGAAGTCTGAAGAACAATTGATGCTTTTGAGTTGTGGTGTTGGCAAGAATACTGAAAATACCTTGGACTGCTAAAAGAACTAACAAATCTATCCTGGAAGATGGGCAGCTAGAATCCTCCTTGGAAGCGAGAATGGCTAGACTTCGTCTGACCTACTTTGGTCATGTTGTCAGAAGGGACCATTCTCTGGAGAATGATGTCATGCTTGGTAAAGTGGAAGGTCAACAAAAAAGGGGAAGGCACTTAACAAGATGGATTGACACAGTGGATGCAGTGATGGGCTCAGGTATAGTAGGGATCATGAGGCTGGCACAGGACTGGGCAGTGTTTTGTTCTGTTGTACATAAGGTCACTATGAGTCAGAGATGACTTGACAGCACATAACAACAGCAACAAAATAATATCATTTAAATCATTTAAAGGCCCATGAGGCATCTCAGCAAAGCCTGGCATTAAGATTAGCTAGATTAATTGGTGTACTGCGTTGAATTTTGGCCCCCCAAAAGATGTATCCAAGTCCTAACCCCCTGTACCTGTGAATGTGACCTTATCTGGAAAAAAGGTCTTTCAGATGTAATTAAATTAAGGATATCAAGATGAGATTATTCTGGTTTAACTAGGTGGGCCCTGAATCCAATAAAATAGAAGATACAGAGAAGCAGAAAGAAGAAGTCCATGAAAAAATGAAGGCAGAGATAAGAGTTATGTTGTCCCAAGCTAACGAACACCAAGGATTACTGGCAGCCACAAGAAGCTAGGAGAGAGGCATGGAATAGATTCTTCATCAGAGCCCTCAGAAGAAACTAACCCTGACCACACCTTGACTTTGGACTCCTGGCCTCCAGGACTGTGATAGAATAAATTTCTGTAATTTTAAGCCACTTAGTTTGTGGTAGGGAGCTCTGGTAGCATAGTGGCTAAGACACTTGCCTGCTAACCAGACGGCTGGCGGTTCAAACCCACTAGCCACTCCTCGGAAGGAAGGTTGGGCAATCCTACTTCCGTAGTCATACTGCCTCGGAAACCCAAGGAGGGGTCCCTATGAGTCGGGTTTGACTCGACGGCACATAACAACAACAACAACAGTTTGTGGTAAGGAGCTCTGGTAGTGTAGTGCCTAAGGCACTTGACTGCTAACCAGAAGGCTGGTGATTCAAACCCATCAGACACTCCTTGGAACGAAGGTTGGGCAATCTACTTCCGTAGTGATACCACCTTGGAAACTCAAGGAGGGGTCACTATGAGTCGGGTCTAACTTGACAGCAAATAACAACAACAACAAGAAGTTTGTGGTAATTGGTTACATCAGTTCTAAGAAACAAATGCAGCTTCAGACCAGCAGACCTTAAAAATCACAAGAAGTTGACACCAGACCAGAGTGAGACTTCCCTTATGATTAAGAGTTTTCATCAGATCCTTTGTAAATTGCCAAATCAAATGTCCTTTAGAGTTCGTGCTTAAGGTCATTGTATTGTAAAATATAGAAAGCTCTCACTCTCATTCCATAGGGAACATTCGTTTATTTTAATCCACTCCTTCAGCTACTTTCATGAAGTCCTGAGTTGCAGAATCTTCCAGGTATGTTGCATGTGGATGTCTTGATGGGACCAACTTACTTCTTTAATCTTACCAATGGAGAGACTTCATGATCAGGTGCACTTCTGGCTGAGTCCCCTACTACTTGAAAGTTCTCGTGTGGATAGATTTCGTGATGTGATGGGTTTGGCATTGAAGAGAGGCACAGCCTTGCCAGCTGGGAAATGGACTGAGTTGTAATCATTATGCTGCTCTACCCTCCCACCTCCACACATGTTGAGTTTATTCTGACTTAAACTGACTCTATGAGACAGAGTAAAACTGCCCATGTTGTTGTTGTTGTTGTGTGCCATTGAGTCAGACCCGACCCATAGCGACCCCTCCTTGGGTTTCTACGGAAGTAGATTGCCCCATCTTTCTTCCAGGGAGTGGCTGGTGGGTTTGAACCACCAGCCTTCTGGTTAACAGTCAAGTGCCTTAGCCACTATGCTATCAGAGCTCCCAAAACTGCCCACAGGGTTTCTAAATCTGTAATCTTCCAAGCAGACTGCTAGGTCTTTTCTCCCACGGAGTGATGGGTGGGTTTAAAATGCCAACATTTCAGTTAGCAACCAAGCACTTAACCACTATGCCACCAGGGCATCAGTTGCCTTGCTTGCACACTTCTCACTCTCCACTGCCTTATAGTGGGCTTTCTGAAAACACCTGTGAAATCAGTTACTCCTTCATTCAGAGAAGGCTTGGAAGATTACTTATATTAGAGGAAGACACTAGAGTGAAGTGTTTATTGTTCTTGAAAGTATATACAGCAGAACATACACCAATTCCACACTTTCTACACATACAATTCAGTGACGTTGATTGCATTCTTCATCTTGTGCAACCATTCTCACCCTCCTTTTCCGAATTGTTCCTCCCCCATTAACACGATCTCACTGCTCTCTAATCTTCCTATCTCACATTTGGAGTTGCTACGGTCAGTTTGATCCCATATAGATAGTTCTTCAAAAGAGCACAATGCTCAAGGTCAACATTCTTTACTATATAAGGTAACTTATTGTTTGTTTTAAGGTAGTCTTTGGGAGATATATTTTATTTAAGGTTTAAAGATTATGTTTAAGAACTTAAGAGTTATATTTAAGTTATTATTATATCTAAAGTTTAAGGAGCTCTGGTAGCATAGTGCCTAAGGCACTTGACTGCGAACCAGAAGGCTGGCAGTTCAAACCCACCAGCCACTCCTCGGAAGGAAGATGGGGCAATCTACTTCCATAGTGATACTGCCTAGGAAACCCAAGAAGGGGTGGCTATGAGTCGGGTCCGACTCGATGGCACATAACAACAACAACATCTAAAGTTTAAGAGTTTTGGAGGCTCACCTAGCCTCCATGGCTCCAAATATTCTGGATTTCAAGAGAATTTTGGATCCTGTTCTACATTTTGCCCCCCGTTTTGGTTAGGATTTTTCTACAGAATCTCTGATCAAAATTTTCACCATCCCATTATGATTGAAGCGAAGTTTTGTAAGCACCTTGATGGCAGGAATTCTACCCTATGCTCTGTTCTATCTCCAGGGTTTACAAGGCACCTGACACTCAGTTAAGCTTCAGTATGCATTTGATGGGGAGCAGTGGTGGTTCAGTGTTAGAATTCTTGCCTTTTATGCAGGATTCCTGGGTTTGGTTCCCAGTCAATGTACTTCATGTGTTGCCCTCCATTGACAATAGTAGGTATGCCTCTGGCGAGGTCAGTGTTTGCACAGATAGCACCAAATGCTGGAGGGAGGGAACTGAAATTTAAAAAAAAACTGTATCCACATTTGTTTGTGATGCCTTTTCCAGACCAAAATAATTCCTCAGTTTCCTCAGGGCACAGCTGGCCACAAAGAGGAAGGATAGACAGCCCAATGGAAGCCCTCTACACATGAAAACAGTCCTACACTCCTGAAGGCTGGCTCAGGGTACCATCTCCCAACATGAAGGATAGATTGTTGTTAGATGGAACCAAGAATGACATTCCAAGCCACTTAATTTTCAGATAGGCAAAAGCAAATCAACGGCCCTTTGTTTTCATATGGCAGGGTATTTTCTTCGAGTAGCAGCACTTAGCAATGGCTTCATCCCTCCTGATTAGTGCTGCCATTAGAGAAATGATTCCTCAGCACAGTGAGTCATCTTAGATCCTGACAATTGTAACCATTCCAGATGGTGAGAACATCAGTGACCGTACTGGCCCTTCCTGTCAGCATTTGCTAAGACTTGTTCTCGGAACCGCAGGGGACAGACACAGTCTTGTACCCTGTAGAGATTTACAAGGTGTGCTGCAAAGTAATGACAGTGACTTCGCAAGCCACATGCAGAAATCAGGTGTTTTTCTTTATAGTCACACCTTACACAAGGGGACAGAGTGCAAAACCAACTGTGAGAAGCACAGAACAAAAAGCCCAAGCGACCCAGCAAAACACTAAGCAAGAAATTAGAAACATGTGCTCAGACTGTCTCTAGGAGGAAGCTGTCAACATGAAGACTCTGTGGGCTTCCTTTATACTGTCACCTACATAATGCTTGCAGGCCTCAAAGGAAAAGAGAAGCTTCCAAAATGCATGTCTTCCCGTGTGATGAAAGGGAAATCTGTAGTTTCTCATATAGATAGCAAAAAGCTCAAGATCATGGCATTTGAAGGTTTCAGGGAATAATGTGCTAAGTTAAGGAGCTCTGATGGTGTAGTACCCAAGGCATTTGACTGCTAGCCAGAAGGTTGGTGGTAAAAACCTACCAGCCACTCTGTGGAGTCAGCCGCAGGGACCAACAACAGGGAGACAAACTTGTCTGTGGGTTTGTCCTACCACGGTGACATGTTGATGTGAGTTTTGAGGCTGAGCCACTGGTGTTTCAAACCCAGTGGGATGC
>NW_006922165.1:1263838-1270655 GCF_000298275.1 Orycteropus afer afer
TGAAAGTACCATGGACTGCTAAAAGAACTAACAGATCTGTCCTGGAGGAAGTGCACCCGAAATGCTCCTATGCTCCTTGGAAGAGAGAATGGCCAGACTTCATCTCACCTACTTTGGTCATGTTGTCAGAAGGGACCATTCCCTGGAAAAGGATGTCATGCTTGGTAGGCTGGAGGGCCAACAAAAGCAGGGAAGGCCTTCAACGAGATGGATTGACACGGTGACTGCGATGATGGGATCAAGTATAGCAGGGATCATGGCAATGGCAGGTGATCCAGCAGTGTTTCGTTCTGCTGTGCATGGGGTTGCTATGAGTCTGAAACGACTTGATGGCACCTAACAACAACAACAACACTCCGTGGAAGGAAGGCTGGCAATCTACTTCTGGAGAGATATCGTTGTTGTTGTTATGTGCCAGTGAGTTGGACTTAACTCACAGCAACACCTCCCTGGGTTTCCAAGGTGGTATCACTACGGAAGTAGATTGTCCAACCTTCCTTCTGAGGAGTGGCTGGTGGGTTTGAACCACCAGCCTTTTGGTTAGCAGTCAAGTGCCTTAGGCACTAGGCTAATACTGCTTTTGAAACCCAAGGAGGGGTCACTGTGAGTTGGATCTGATTCCACAGAAGTGAGTTTGATTTTCTTTCTTTTTTTTTTTAATTAAAGATAAATAAAGCCAGTTTTCAGACTTGGTTCAGATGACCTCTTGCACATGGTAATTTTTTCCCCCCTACCTGAGTATCTGGTTCCTTCAGAGAGCTGTAAGAGTGTAAACCAAAACCAAATTCATTGCCTTTGAGTTGATTCTGATTCATAGTGACCCTGTAGGATAGAGCAGAACTGGCCTGTAGTGTTTCCAAGGCTGTAAATCTTTATAGACCCAGACTGCCTTATCTTTCTTCCACAGAGTGGTTGGTGGGTTCAAACCGCCTACCTTTTTGTTAGCCGCTGCATGCTTTAACCACTATGCCACTAGCACTCCTGAAGGCTATAGTAAGCACAATTGAACTTATTTTACCACTTTTCAAGCTTATATGATAAAAAATATAGTGCTGTGGGCGAAGTCTCATCATCATTACAGCAAAGTGAAATGTTCATTTCACAATTGGTTGTTTAAAGTTAATAGTAAATCAACTGAGCAACTACTAAAAAGATGATGTATTGGCTTAATTCTGTGTTGTTACAGAGCTTAGCAGCTGAGTTAATATATACATGGAGATTCTGGCAGGCAGCTCCTTTGGTAATAATATTCATTTTTATGAATGGCTCATTTATTTATTTCTATGTTCCTCTGGCTTGAGAAGTATCTGGGTACGTCTTAAAACCGCTGATTCCTGGGTCACATTCCAGGCTACAGAATTAGCCTCTGGGTTCGTGGCCTGGGACTCTCTATGTTTAAGAAGCTACTCTCAGATGCTTATCATACACATTTGAATGTAAGAACGGTTGACTTGGAACTAATTTAACCTAAGTTCTTTACTTTGCAAATGGGGAAACTAAGGCCCAAGGAAGTAGAGCGGCTTTCCCAAAGTTACTCAGCCTGTTAGTGGCAGAAACAGAGGCCCATAGTAGAGGAAATGAAGGAGTATTTTTACTGCAGGGAAGTCTGTAGGCTCTCTGGCTATGAAACTTTGGAAGAGAAGCAGATATTGAGTTCTGTTTCCTTTCCAGCTGGCTTATAGTCCTGGCTACAGCAATGAGGGACTTATTGCCATATTTTACAACAGACATAAATTCTTCATTTCCAAATAAAACTAGTATCCAGTATATGCCCAATGAAAATAAATTAATTTTAATGAGACTTTCACTTATAGTTTACAGATTTTTGCATGTTTCATTTGGTAATTTAATGCTATTTTACCTTGAGTGTTGGTATTAAATTGATGAAGTTTTTTTAAAAAATAAGAAAGAAAAAACCATAAAAATAGCTATTGCTTAGCCTTTTACATTCCCCAAGAATTACTAATAATCACACCAAATTATGTAAGGTAGCAAAGAGGAAATGACAGAGAGTTGGGAAAATGTCAGAGGTAAAGGGGGAAGGGGGGAGAAGTACAGCTACAGTACAGATCTAGGTATCTTACCTCGAAGTAATGATATCTTATATAGTGTGTTATGACTCGTGCATTTGTCATCATATTGCAAGTACCTGATACCCTTTTGCACAGGATTAGGCAAAAAACTAAGACAGTCTAATCAGATTCATTCTGGGTTATTTCTCTTAATTGTATCCAAGACAAGAGAATCCCTTCTACTCTGGTGGTAAACATGGGAAGATGGGATCTTTGGATATAACACCTGCACAGGGTGCAATTGTTAGCACTATGGAGAGAAAGTTGCTCTCTGAGACTGAAGGGAAGACAGAAACTAGAGAATCCTTATTATATTGAATCTCTAGTCTGGTGGTCCTGTTTTTCAGTTGTACCTGGTTTCGGTTGTCCCTGGGATCAGCAACATCTTATCATTTCCCAGCTTGGTTATTTGAGCTGATAATTTTCTTTTTTTGTCTTGACTAGTTTAAGCTGGATATTTCCTTATTGGAACCAAGGGTCTTAAGCAAATCTACCAAAATTACATTTAAGGAAAGAAAATTTGAGAGGTAGTACAAGATGGCGGCATAGTCAGATGCCTCATAACATTCCTTTTGCAACAATTGAATCAGATATAGATGACAACTTGGAACCCGGAGCCTTAGAGGCAAGGCTGAAGAATTGAACCTAGTTCCAAGTGGAAGGAAAGACTACAAAAATAGTGGACACAGAAAATCATGAATTGTCTGTGACTTACTAGCTGAATCTGTCCAAAGCAACCATATTGAGACAAAACAAGCAGCATTCTCATCTTAAGCCCCCATCACCTGATGAAACCAAGCATGAGTGATTCTGCACCCACATCCACAGCCAGGATGTGCTGGAGAAGTGCACTCACCTCACCCGTTATATACCCCTCAGCACCTGGAGGCCTGTGGACATGTGTACCTCCCCCCCTCCCTCATGCATCCTCTCCATGCAATTTCAGTCTGACAGCATCTACCACGATCCTGCCCCTGAGCTGGGGAGCCATGGACTTGCAATACCCACCCCTTCACTCAGCCGCTCAAGCTAGGGATCTGAGGATCATCAGTGCTTATCTCTCTGGCCACTGGCACCAGGGGCTCACAGAACCGCAATGCCCATTTCTACACCCAGCCACCCATGGCAGGGACCCACGTACAGGCAGTAACCATTGCTCCACCCACCCACTGTCACTGGAAGCTCATGAACCAGAGGTGCCTGTTTCTATGCCCAGCCACCTGTGCCAGAGCCCTTCAGACCAATGGCACCTCCTACTCCCTCTAGCTACCTGCACCAGGGACCCAAGGACCAGAGGCATATCTTTTCCCATGCTGTGCTCTAGTAGATAGGGGCATGCTACCCTAACAGGCAACCGTGGACTAGTGGTATCCCCCTGCCTCACCTCCTGCAACATCCCCCCCCATAACTGGACACTTGTGCCAACCACCACCATGCAGCCTGCCCACCCAGGACCATAGATGAGAGTTTCCATACCACTCACCTGGTGATGGACAACAGGGGCACCTTACCCCTTCTAGCCAGCAGTGAGCATTGTGTAGACACAACATCCAACCGAGCAATCAATGAGAATGCTCCCTGCACCCACACGAGGGGACCAGCCAGACACATCACCTCACCAACAATACCAGCTACACCCTCAGCGGCCCTGCAAGACCAGTGAACAGAGGCCCATGCTCATATATCCAGCTGCTGTCCTACCCATATGGAGACAGGTGGTGAGAGATCCAGTGTAGTCAGACTAGCAACCAGGGTAACATGCACACTCTGCCTACTCATATATATCAAAACAAAAGAAAAAATAAGGACACGGCAAACAAACTTAAATAAATGAAATAGCATTTTAATGCTTCAGAGACAATGAACATTATCAAAAAGTACACATCATCAATTCACACAAAACAAGATGGCTGCAGCATATGAACAAAATAAAGAACCAGAAAACCTTCCAGAGGAAGAAACAGTAATTAAATTACCTGATAAAGAATTCAAACAACCAATGTATAGGGTTTTATAAGAGATCGAGGAAAACACAGACATAGGTATAGAAGAATCCAGAAAAACCATACAAAAACAAAACTACAAAATCAATAGATAATTAGAAACCATATTAAAACAGCAACTAGAAATCCAAAAGATTAACAATAAAATTTCAAAAATAGACAACGCAATAGAAGGATACAGGAACAGAACTGACTCAATGGAAGACAGAATCAGCAAAATAGAGGACAAATCCCTTGACACCAATTTGTCTAAGGAAAAATCAGGAAAAAAAAAACAACCAAGACAAATAAAGAAAGCCTAAGAATTATGTGGACACTATCAAGAGGAAAAAAATTACATGTAATTGGAATTCCAGAATAGGAGGAGGCAAAAACAAAACATAATAAAAAGCCACAGAGAATTATTGAACATTTGCTAGCAGAAAACTTCCATAATATCATGAAAGATGAGAAAATATCCATCCAAGAAGTTGAACAAACCCCATACAGGATAGACCCCAAAAGAAAGTCATGAAGACACATCATAATCAAACTTGCCAAAACCAAAGACACAGGAAGACTATTGAGAGCATATCAGGAAAGATGAAAAGTCATCAACAAGTGGGACTCAATAAAGCTAGTAGCTCTGGTACCATAGTGTCCAAGGCACTTGACTGCTAATCAGAAGACTGGCAATTCAAAGCCACCAGCCACTCCTTAAAAGGAAGGTTGGGCAATCTACTTCCATAGTGATACCACCTTGGAAACCCAAGGAGGGGTTGCTATGACTTGGGTCTGACTTGATGGCACATAACAACAACAACAACAACATAACTCAAAAGGAGAAGAAACAGCTGCAATATTCATTAATTAATCAGAACCTTGAATGTACCAAAGTATGAGTCTAAGAAAATTGGAAGTTGTCAAAAATGAAATGAAATGCATAAAGATCAATATCTTAGGCATTAGCAAGCTGAAATAGACTGGTATTGGCCATTTTGAATCAATCATATGGTCTACTATGCCTGGAATGACAAATTGAAGAGGAATGGTGTTATGTTCACCATGAAAAAAACATTTCAAGATCTGTTCTGAAGTATATGCTCTCAGGATAATACCCATATGCCTACAAGGAAGACCAGGTAATACTACTATTATTCAAATTTATGCACCCACCAATGAAGCAAAAGATGAAGAAATTGAAGCTTTTTACCAACTTCTGCAGTCTGAAACTGACCAAATATGCATTCAAAATACATTGATAATTACTGGTTATTGAAATGTGAAAGTTAGAAGCAAAGAAAAAGCATCGGTAGTTAGAAAATATAGCTTTGGTGACAGAAATGATGCCAGAAATCTCATGATAGACTTTTGCAAGACCAACAACTTATTCATTGCAAATACCTTTTTTGAATACTATAAATAGCAACTATACATGTGGTCCTCACCAGGTGAAATACACAGGAATCAAATTGACTACATCTCTGGAAAGAGACTATGGAGAAGCTCAAAGTCATCATCAGTCAGAACAAGTTCAGGGGCCAATTGTGGAACAGACTATAATTGCTCATAAAACAAAAAAAAAGAAACACTGCCATGGAGTCGGACCTGACTCATAGTGACCCTTCCTTGGGTTTCTGAGGTGGTATCACTACGGAAGTATATTGCCCAACCTTCTTTCCAAGGAGTGTCTGGTAGATTTGAACCACTAGCCTTCTGGGTTAGCAGTCAAGTGCCTTAGGCACTACACTACCAGAGCTCCTGACCTTGAGTATATCCCACATGAATTTAGCAACCATCTGAAAAATAGATTTGACACATTGAACACCAATGACCAAAAAACAGACCAGTTATGAGATGACATGAGGATATCATACATGAAGAAAACAAAAGGTCTTTATAAAGACAGGAAAGGAAGAAAAAACCAAAATGGATGTTAGAAGATACTCTGAAACTTGTTCTGGATTGGACAGTAGGTAAAGTGAAAGGAAGAAATGATGAAGTAAAAGAGCTAAACAGAAGATTTAAAAGGGAGACGTGAGAAGACAAAGCAAAGAAAATAATGAAATATGCAAAGATCTGAAGTGAGAAATCAGAGGAGAAGAAAGAACTGCTTGGCATTCCTCAAGCTGAGAGAACTTAAGAAGAAATTCAAGCCACAAGTTGCAGTATTGAGGGATTTGATGGATGAAAAACTGAATGAAGCAGGAAGCATCAATAAAAGATGGAAGCAGTACACAGAGTCCTGTACCAAAAAAGAGTTGGGCAATGGTCAAGAATTTCAGGAGGTAGCCTATGGTCAAGAACCAACAGTACTTGAACTTGGATGACATTATGCTGATGAAATAAGTCAATCACAGGACAAATATTGTATTAGTCTCTTATAGTAAAAGTCAAGGGTTTATCTATGGAAGGAAATTTTCTTTGTTGGTTACTAGAGGTAGGAGGGGAAGGGAGGGAACACTGTTAGATAGGTAGAGATAAGTATTGATTTGGGTGAAGAGAAGGGCAACGTACCACATGTGAGTGATCAACATGGCAGCACTGAGGAAAAGGAAGACATAAAGAGGTACGTGGGAGGTACAGACAACAAAGATGAACCCTTTTACACTGCACTGTCAGTGCACTGCACTGTCAGTGAAGGCAAACATGGGTATATGGGTGGATAGATGAGTTGTTGTTGTTGTTGTTAAGTGCCGTCGAGTCGTTTCCGACTCATAGCGACCCCATGCACAGCAGAACGAAACACTGCCCGATCCCGCA
>NW_006922165.1:1274485-1336815 GCF_000298275.1 Orycteropus afer afer
TTTGGCTTCCTGGGTTCCACCCCTTCCTCCTGCTCTTCCGGCCTGCTACTCTGTGCTACGCCTGTGCTTACCTTGCTCCCGAAGACCTGGTCCCTCTTGGTAGGGTAACAAGGGAACGTGTTCAGTGCAGATCAGTGAGTAGTGAAGGATAGATGAGTGGATAGGCTGAACTATTGGGTATGTCTATGATGCGGGGAGTGTGCCCAAGACCATGTATAGGGTTGGCAGACAATGGTCCTATCAGTGTATTTGTATGATCTGTAAGAATTCCCAGGTGTATAGTACAGCTGACAAGGGACAAAGTCGTAGCCACTTTTTGGTCACAGCCAGCTACCCAGAGGGACTGAGTAGTTGAACTGGTGGGCTTGGGACCATAGTCACAGGGGACATCAAGCTCAATTGGCATAACATACTACACAAAACATTGTTCCACTTCCTACTTTGGCGAGAAGTGACTGGGATTTTAAAAGCTTGCAAGCAGGCATCTAGATGCAACAATGAGTCTCTCCTCATACAGAGCAAAGAAGCATGAAGAAAACCAAAGATTCATGGAAACAATGAGTCCAAGTGACTGGTACACCATGCAATCCACAGCCTATATGACTATAAGACTAGAAGAACTAGATGGTGCCCGGCTATCACTGTCAACCACCTGGAGGGAGATCTATGTAGGAGATTCTGGAGAACAATGTGGAACAAAACTCAAAATCATTTGGGGAAAAAAAGGGGGGGGGACCAGGTTTGCTGGTCTGATAGAGCCTGGTGGAACCTCTGAGACTATGGCCCCTAGCTGCCCTTCAGGTCTGGAATTGAACCCACACCTGTGGCTTCCAGCCAACCAAAAGACAGGCATATGAGTTGAACATTTACTTGAGGTAGTACACTCCTTGGAGAAAACTATCATGGGAGAAACAAGGGCTGTTTATGCACAGGGAGAAAGCGCAGGGAGCAGGAGTACATGGAGGGATGGACACAGGGAAGAGGTACCTATTGGGTGGAAGTGGGAGGGGAGCTATTGCATTGGGGTAAATTGTAGTCAATGTCATGAGACAAAGTGTATGTGAACTGCTGTATGGAAAGTGAATTTGCTCTGTAAATTTTCATCCAAATCACAATTTTGGAAAAAAAAAAAAAAGAAAAGAAACAATGGTACTGACAAAAGAAGTTCAAGCTGCACTGAAGGCATTGGTTAAAAAACAAAGACTCCAGTAATTGATGGAATATCAATTGAAATGTTTCAACAAGTGGATGCAACACTGGAAGCACTGACTTGCCTATGCCAACAAATTTGGAAGACAGATACCTGGCCAACCATCTGGAAGAGATCCATATACATGGCTATCTCAAAGAAAGGTGATTCAATTGAATGCAGCAACTATTGAACAATATCATATGCAAGTAAATTTTGCTGAAGTTAATTAAAAATGGTTGCAGCAACACATCAGCAGAGAACTGCCAAGAATTTAAGCTGGATTCAGAAGAGATCATGGAGCAAGAGATATCATTGCTGATGTCAGATGGTTCTTGCCTGAAATCAGGGAATACCAGATTTACTTACTTTATTGACTATGCAAAGGCATTTGACTATGTGGATCAGAACAAATTATGAATAACATTGTGAAGAATGGAAATTCCAGAATATTTAACTGAGGAACCTGTATACAGACCAAGAGGCAGTTGTTCAAACAGAACAAGATTCTGTTTAAACTGCATGGTTTTAAATCAAGAAAGGTATGCGTCAGTGTTGTATCCTTTGTACTTATTCAGTCTGTTTTTTGAGCAAATAATATAGAAGCTGGATTATATGAAGTAGAACACAGCATCAGGATTGGAAGAAGACTCATTAACAACTTGTGATACGCAGATGACAGAACTTTGCTTGCTGGAAAAGAAGAAGACTTGAAGCACTTACTAATGTAGATCAGAGACTACAGTGTTTAGTATGGATTACACCTCAACATAAATAGAACAAAAATACTCACAACTGCACCCATAAGCAACATTACAATAAGTGGAGAAAAGATTAAAGTTGTCAAAGATTTCATTTTATTTGGATCCACAGTCAATGCCATAGAAGCAGCAGTCAGGAAATCAAACAAGTACTGCACTGGACAAATCTTCTGCAAAAGACCTCTTCAAAGGGCTGAAAAGCAAAGATGTCACTTTGAAGACTATGGTGTGCCTAACCCAAGCCATAGTATTTTCAGTAGCCTCATATGCATGTGAAAGCTGGATAATGAATAAGGAAGACTGAAGAAGAGTTGATGCTTTTGAATATGGTGTTGTGAAGAATAATGAAAATACCATGGACTGGCCAGAAAAATGAACAAATCTGTCATGAAAGAAGTGCAGCCAAAATGTTCCCTGGAAGCGAGAATGGCCAGACTTCGTCTCATCTACTTTGGTCATGTTGTCACAAAGGACCATTCCCTAGAGAAGGATATCATGCTTGGTAAAGTGGAGGGTCAGAGAACAAGGAGAAGGCACTCAATGAGATGGATTGATACAGTGGCTTCAACAATGGGCTCAAGCATAGCAAGTTGTTCTGGTTACCTAGTGCCGCTCTGACAAGAATATACTACAAATGGGATGGCCTGAAGAAACAGGAGTTTATTCTCTTACAGTTTGGAGGATTTTTGTCCAAGTTCAAAAGTATCAGGCTCTAGGGGCTGGGTGAAAGCCCCTCAACCTTGGGCTTCAGCTCTGCCTCCTGCTCCCAGCCCACTAAAGCTAGAGGCTTTTCACTCAGCTGCTGGCTGCTGAGGCTGACAAGCCCAAGGTTGACAAGTAAAAAGGCACAGTCCCAATGTTACCAAACCACATGGAAGGACATTAATTCAAGTCCATTGAAAGTCCCAAGGTTGGCAGAGCATGGCAGGCTACTGAACAGCAACACAGCTACATGAGGGGTTCCAACATGCCATAAGCTAGAGACTATCCCCAAGGCTTCTCCTTATATACAGGAAACAGACCACACCCCTAAGGCAGCTACTCAGCTGCTCCCAGTAGATTCCACCATGGAGTTGATTACTAGTCTTGTCATGGGGAATACTACACCTCAACCAGGCTCAACCACTCAACCAGGCCCAGCCAGGTTGACACACAAACTTAACTACCACACAAGTATTGTGAGGATGGCACAGGGCCGAACAGTGTTTCATTCTGTTGTACACAGGGTCGCTATGAGTTGAGCAGACTCAATGGCAGCTAACAACTACAACAATATGTTACTTACTATAACAAACAACCCTGGGAAAATAGTATTAACTAACAATAATTTATAAATGCATACTGTGTTAGGCTAGGTTCTCTAGAGAAGAAAAACCAGTAAAGCTTATATATACACATATGTTGTTGCTGTTGTTGTTATGTACTGTCAAGTAGAACCCGACTCATAACGACCCCTCCTTGGGTTTCCGAGGCAGTATCACTACGGAAGTAGATTGCCCCATCTTCCTTCCGAGGAGTGGCTAGAGAAAGATAAATTTGTTTTAAGGAAATGGCTCACACACTTACAGAAGCTAGCAAGTCCCAAGTTTTTGGATCAAATGTCAAGCTGAAGGCTTTTCCTGACTCATGCAGCTGCAGGGGCTGATGAGCTCAAGGTTGGCAGGCAGTATACTGGCTGTTGACTTCAACAGATCTCCAGGCTGAATGGTGGGTTGTTTGCTCACGGATAGTTGTAGGCAGCACAACAGGATCCTGATCCACAGAAGAATGTCTCTTTTCCCAGGATGTCCATAAATATATTGGAAGCAGGCCACACCCCTAGGGAAAATGCCTTTCAACAGATTGGCTGCTCAAAATATATACATCTGATCCCATCATGGGAATATCCCACATCACAACTGCTTAAACCACACAACCAAGTTGGACAGCCACAACTATCACACATACGTAGGTATATAGGTATGTTAAGAGGTGTAGGAGAGGGTAAGGGAGGACACCCACTTGCATATATATGTTTGGTTGTAGATATTTCTATGTACATAATTGTAGGTGTTGCATGTATATTAATATAGGCAATAGAGCACACTAGGGGCATAGTCATAGATATAACCAAACACCTTGCAGGATGAAGTCCCTAGGCTTGAAGGTGAAGGACTATAGACACAGGGGACATCTACAGCATCTTAAAATCTTGTGAGTAGTTATGTAAGATATAATTACTGGTCTCTTCCTATCTAGAGCAAAGGAGAGTGAAGAAAATCAAAGACTCAAGGGGGTAATTAGTCCAAAGCAGTAATGAACCACATGAACAACAGCCTACACTACTCTAAAAGAGAAGAACTAAATGGTGCCCTGCTACCACAACCTACTGCTCTGTCTGGGTTACAACAGACTGTCCTGATCAAATTGGAGAATGATGTAGAACAAAAAATCAAATTCACAAAAAAGACCAGACTTCCTGGTCTGAGAGAGACTGGAGGAACCCCTAAGACGTTGGCCCTAAGACACCCTTCTGACTTGGAACTAAAGGTATTATTCCCAGAGACCACCTGCCAACCAAACAATAGATAGGCCCATAATATAAACAATAAGACTCAAGAGGAATGTGTTCCTTAGAACAATCAATTATACAAAATCAAAAGGACATCATTCATCCAAAAGCAAAGATGAAAAGGCAAAAAGGGTAGAAAGTCTGGACAAAAGGAGATGGGAATCCAGGGTGGAAAGGGGAAGAGTGCTGACACGTTGGGAGGAATGTAACCAAGGTCATGGAACACTTTATGAAATATCTATTGAATGGGAAACCGGTTTGCTCTGTAAACCTTCACCTAAAGCACAATAAAACATTTTTAAAAAAAAAACAGGAGAGAAAGAAGTATGTTTATTTAGGATAACATTTTTTATTTATTTAAAGGGAAGTGTTAGGCTTTGCCCTACCCACACCTCATGCCACCTGCTAGGAGCTCTGGTAGCATAGTGGCTAAAGCACTTGACTGCTAACCAGAAGGCTGGTGGTTCAAACCCACTAGCCACTCCTCGGAAGGAAGGTTGGGCAATCCTACTTCCGTAGTGATACTGCCTCGGAAACCCAAGGAGGGGTCGCTATGAGTCGGGCCGACTCGACGGCACATAACAACAACAACAACAAGCCCCTCCCACAGGAAGTGATCCTGTTAGCTCTTGCCACTCTCATAGCTCTGGTAGGAGTCAGAATATGTGCCCCAATTCTGTGGAAGCTTGGCTCCAGCTTAGTATCTGCCTTAGGATTAAACAGCCCCTCTGGAATGCTATTTCCCAACTTAAAAAGGAGGATGGTCACTCTGAAAAAGAAAAGGTATTTGGTAAACTAGTGTCCTTTCTACCCTTCCATCCATGGGCCAGGGGCACCATCACTCACTGTGCACCCAATGGCCAAAAAGGCAGACTTTGGATAGCTCAACACGATTTTGGAAATCACCCAGGACCCTGCTTACCTTGCTCTTATCTGGTACACTTTTATCTATCTCTTGCCTCTATCTTGTCTTCCAAAGTTTTTCCCCTTACTTTGGTCTTAACAACTAATCTTGGTTTCTCCTGTTTAACCACAGAACTCTGTAAGAACTTCCCCTCATGTTTTCCCTGCCCATGCTGCAGCCTCTTTAAGACAAAAATCCTAACATTAACTCATTTGCCTGCTTCCCCAGATATGCCCATCTTAGCTTCCTTAAGGCAGAGGGTTGAATAACATAACCATCCTTCAAAGAGGAACATGGGGTCCATTTGGAATGGAACATGGATGGGTTATCAACAGAAAGGCATATCCCACTGTGTAAATAGTAGCAAGCAACACAAAGGAGGTATTTCTGTACAAAGGTGAGAAATAAATGGGTCTCATAGTCCACTATCTTGCCTTATTAACTAGCTTGGTTGGGCTTTGTCTACTTCAGTGCTGGCTAGGGAACAACTGAAGAGAAATTTATAGGACCTTTTCCTTTGTTCATGTCTTCCTACTTATGGCAGAAACAATCATTAAATTACAGCTTGTCAAATCATCTAAAATGAATTATGTCCTCTTTTTCTGAATGAAACTTGTATTTCTTTTCTCCAAGGACCCTCCAGAGGGTGAAGAAGAGAAGCCCAAAGCTGAAGGCAGAGCTGCTGTGTGATCTGCTGGGCTCTTTCCCCAATATTCCTTTAACCTTCCAAACTGAGGCAACTTTATCTCCTCCACCTCCATCTAATTGCTTGTCAGTTCAATTATAAATAGTTCCCTGCTTTCTTCCAGAATGCATTTCAAACCAAACCAAACTCACTGCCATCGAGTCTGTTCTGACTCATAGTGACGCTATAGGACAGAGTACAACTGCCAAGGCTTTGTAGGGTTTCCAAGGCTGTAAATCTTTATGGAAGCAGACAGCTTCATCTTTGTCCCATGGAGCAGCTGGTGTGTTTTAAATCGCTGAATGCTTTAACTTCTATGCCCTGGAGAATGCACTTAGGGAGCTAAAAATAAAACATATGTACAATAAGAAAATTTAAAATAAAGATAAAAAGTAGTATCAGGATCCATTAGATAGAAGGTGTGAAAACACAATTGAGTCAGGGAGCTAGAAGAAAATAGGGAAAAGGAGCAATTCTACATTTCAGTTCTGCTCTCACTGATGATCAGTATTGATTAGGTACTTGAGTAAGAGTGATATCATGACTCTCTGTTCAGTACCTGTTTTGGTTACCTAGTGCTGCTCTGACAGGAATATGCCACAAGTGGGATGGCTTGAACAAAAAGGAGTTTATTCTCTGACAGTTCGGGAGGCTAGAAGTCAGAGTTCAAAGTGCCTGGCTCTAGGGGCTGGGTGAAAGCCCCTTAGTCTTGGGCTTCAGCTCTGTCTCCAGCTCCCGGCCCACTGAAGCCAGAGGCATTTCTTCACTCAGACAGCTGCTGGCTGCTGAGGCTGTCAAGCCCAAGGTTGACAAGTAAAAAGGCGCAGTCCCAATGTTACCAAACCACATGGAAGGCCATTCATTCATGTCCATTGAAAGTCCCAGGGTCAGCAGAGCATGGCAAGCTGCAGAGCAATGACCCAGCTACTTGCAGGGCTCAGGTGTGCCATAAGCTAGAGACCATTCTCAACGCCATTTCTTATATACGGGAAGCAGACTACATACCCAAAGGCAGCTAGCTACTCAGCTGCTTGTGTTGGGTCCCACCATGGAATTGATTGCCAGTCTCATCATGGGGAATAACTACCACCGGCTGCCTAGCCACTCAACCAGGCCCAACCAAGTTGACACATAAACTTAACCACCACAGTACCTGATTGAGTTTATCCATGTTTTTTGAACACTCACTAGTACCAAGCACTATTCAGAAAATAGAGATGGGTAAGAATTGATCCCTATCCTCAAGGTGCTCACAATCTAATGTGGTCTCATTTTAACCTTATGTACTGAAGAATGATCATAAATTTCTGTGTGTCTTATCCACCCACAAGCCATTATGTGTCATGCTGCCATGGCTTATGTGTCATTTAGTAGGTGAAACCAGCTCTACTACCTACTACAGATTAACTGCATCAAAAACCTATATCCAAGTCAAAGACAGCCACAAAGTCA
The DNA here is from genome assembly GCF_000298275.1 of Orycteropus afer afer. Classification (NCBI taxonomy): domain Eukaryota; kingdom Metazoa; phylum Chordata; class Mammalia; order Tubulidentata; family Orycteropodidae; genus Orycteropus; species Orycteropus afer. The sequence continues at coordinate 1,282,028 of NW_006922165.1, forward strand.
CATGCACTGGACTCAAAGAAGGTCAAATATTCCTGAAGTAACATTGCTCCTTAGAAGCAAGGATGGTGAGACATCACCTCACATACTTTGGACATGTTATCAGGAAGGACCAGTCCCTGGAGAAGGATACCATGCTTGGTAAAGTAGAGGGTCAGGAAAAAAGAGGAAGACCCTCAATGAGATGGATTGTCACAATGGCTGCAACAATGGACTCAAACATAGCAATAGCAATGATTGTGAGGATGGTGCAGGACCAGCCACTGTTTCATTCTGTTGTACATGATATTGTTATGAGTCAGAACTGACCCAACAGCACCTAACAACAACAGCAACAACATTGGCATGAGATTGCCTAGTATATATCCTCCATATTACATGAAGACACACCATTTTTGGCAGATTGGATTTTCCAAAGGTGGTTGCAACCAATCTTCTATCCCGTTTGCTTTTTTCACAATGTGACCTTGACACTCTTCACATTGAGTGGTAGGGTTTATGTCCCCTCCCCACTTGAACATGGGTAGATTTTGTGACTGCGTTTGTCATTAAAATATGGTAGATGTGTTGCTATGTGATTTCTGAGTCTAGGTTATAAAAATACAGTGTACTTCTACTTTGTTCTTTTGTGACACCTGCTCTGTGTGACCCAACCACTGTGCTGTGAAGAAGCCTGACAAGTCTATGGAGAAGCCCACATGGACAGGAACTAAGGCCCCTGGACCACAGTCTTGGCTGAGCTCCAACTCAACAGCTAGAGTGAGCCATCTTGAAAGTAGGTTGAGCCCCCATTGAACTGCTTTAGCGGATACAATGTGGAGCATAGATAAGCCATTGCTGCTGAGCCATACTCAAATTACAGATTTACAAGCAAAATCAAAGAGTGTTGTTTTAAGCTACTCAATTTTACGTTGGTTTGTTAGGCACCAGTAGATGACTGGAACACCAACCCAATCATATTTTTTCTCTTGGGAAGTATGAATGCTAGATGCATGCAGAGGTGGGTCACTTGAGCTCAGGCTAAATCCCAAACAATACTGCTTTTCCTGTTCTACACAAGTCCTATTACAGGATAGGTTTTGGTGTGTTAAAGATCACAGTAACCATGGCTGTAAAAGAAATAACCATGTTATTTCAGGCTATTTTAAATTATGTCCAATTCTAGCACTGAACACCTGTTTCTGAGTGCATCTGGGCATGCCTCTCTATTGCAATCTTAAAAAGTACAACTAATAACCTGTTTGCCTCAGCTCTGATAAGTTGGCTTTTTTTTTCTCTATCCTGGTGGCCAAACTCAACACTCCAAAGGTCCAGAAACTAGGTTCTTTCCTTATCATCTCTCTTCCAAGACTTGGCTTTTTTTTCTCAGCATGGGATATCATTTCTTCTGGACCTGGAGACCAGTCTTCACTGTCATCCTGCACCTGCCACTATTTCTAATCTCAAACTGTGTCCACTTTCAGGTCCCCTTAACAATGACTGACACCTTCATAACATATTCCTACTGCTTATTACTGGACAGTGTGGTACAGCAGTTAAAAGCTTGTGCATTGGAGTTGTAGACACATGGGACAAGTTATTAAGTTCTCTAAAACTACCTTATAAACAGCTTATGATTACTTCATAATCTCATGAAGATTAAAATGACATATATTTAGCACTTAGCACCTTATGGCCAAGATTGCTACCTTATCAGGTGTCCAGTATTCTTTCGCCACTTTGTCCTACATAATAGAGAATTCTTTATTGCCAGATGTGACAATGTACCCAACTATCTCTCTGCTGCTTTGCACATAGGTTGGCCAATGAGATGGGTCAGAGCTGTGTCATCAGGTTGGCAGGTTAACTCTTTAAAAGTGGTTGACCAAGTTGGGAGACTCACCCTTGTGCTATTTCCCTCTCTCTCCTTCTTCTAGTGAATATCATTGCTGGGACTATGTTAAACAGCTTGGATCATGTGGTGACCTGGAGGATGCAAGCCTGGCACTGATGAAGGTGGGGGAAAGGTGGAAGGAACATAGTCTTAGATGATCATAGAGCCATCAGACCAGCCCTAGACTGTTTACCTCTTTTATGTGTGAAGGGCAAAAAAGATCTTGTTTAAATCAATTTTATTTTGTTTTGAGTTGTGGTGTTGGTGAGCAATACTGAAAGTACCATGGACTGCCAAAAGAACTAACAAATCTGTCCTGGAGGAAGTGCAGCTAGAATGCTCCTTGAAGTGAGAATGGCCAGACTTTGTCTCACCTATTTTGGTCATGTTGTCAGAACGGACTCTTCCGTGGAGAAGGATATCATGCTTGGTAAAGTGGAGGGTCAATGAAAAAGGGGAAGGCCCTCACTGAGATGGATTGACACAGTGGCTGCTACAATGATGGGCTCAGATATAGCAAGAATTATGAGGCTGGCACGGGACTGGACAGTGTTTCATTCTGTTGTACGTAGGATCACTATGAGTCAGAGCCAACTTGACAGCACTTAAAAACAATACTAGATGCTGAAGTTAATTCTTAATTGATACACATGATAAATGCTAGTCAAGATTATAGTTCTCAGCATCATTTCCCTAACTCTATGGGACTGTCTAAAGGAGCTCTGGTGCACAGTGGGTAAATCATTTGGCTGCTAACCAGAAGGCTGGCAGTTCTAAACCCACCAGCTGCTCCACAAGAGGAAGATGAGGCAATCTACTTCCCTAAAGATTTTCAGCCTTGGAACCCCAATGTGGGTAGCTATGAGTTGGAATTGACTCAACAGCAGTGGGTTTTTGGTATGGGACTACTTGCCCTTTGAGACCATGCCATTTTCAATCTAATCTATTCCATCACTAAATTCTGGTTAAAATAGGAAGAAAATAGACACTACAGCAGACTGTAGGGGTATATTGATAACATATTGACCTCATTTCCCTTTTGTTGTGTCCTTCAAGAGGAATTGCCCAAGCCATTATTTGTTGCTTTACTGACTGGTGTTTGTGACCTACAAGAACTCATTCAAGGATGTCTTGATATTATGTTATGAATCCACCATTCAGCCTTGCACTTGTTATTATAGTGTCAAGGTGTAGAAGCTGACATTAACATTAAAGGCATGGAGAGAATGGAGTAATCAAGAAAAACAGATGGTTTTATGTCTAAGATTTTTCTATTTTTAATAAAAATATTTTTCATTACATTGCCATAGACAATTTAAAATTCCATTCTTCAATTTTAAATGTTTTATAAGGAACACAAAAGAAAAGAATATGTAATAATATTTTAGATATACAAAAAATTCCATTAATTTTCAGGCTAGACAGTTTTGTAGAAAGCAGGTTCAATTCTACAGGAACTTTTTGACTTGAATATTGCTTCATTCATTTAAAGAGGTATATGGATCCAAGAGTGCAATATAAAGATAACAGTCCTTCTCTTTATATTCACAGAAGTTAAAAGGTTCTCCTTTGGAAGGAAGCATATCTTACTTTTTTACCCTTAGTATAAAACATTTTAGTAAGCAATTACCTTGCCTTCAAATAAACATGTATTCTAAATATTGATTTACATTAATTATATAGAAACAAGTGTAGGAGATATTCTCTCCTTCTATCATATAGTACTTTAATTTCCAATTAAATTTAGAAATGCTTTTCAGTCTAACACTGTTAAATGAGCAATTTAGCATACAAACATGTATGTACTTATTTTTATCAAAAAACATGCAGAAAATAGAATAATTTATACATATACACCTATACATGCAAGCCTGACATTTATAAAGCTCTAAGTAATGAAGGAAAAAATTATATATATTATTCTCTGCAAATAAAGTAGGAAGAAAAAAATTAAAATCTTCAAGAAGTCTTAAGAGTTTGATAGTTTTACAAATCAGTTCTAATCAGAGGCAATGGGACCATTTCTTACAAGGTAAAACTTAAAATCCAAGGGATAAATAGAGCATCTAATGATCTTACTGACCTCCTGAGGAAATAGTTTATATTCCTTGTAAAATGAAAGCATGTCAAAGACAATATTTTTATATTGTTTTCACTTAACTTTAAATACAAAATATATACATATTAACTTACCAGATTGCTTTTTAACTTCTTGAGAAACTACAAACCCTGCTCTTTCTGAAAGCTGGCATTTATTAAACATGGAGAGTCCTCACATATTCCTGATGCTATTTATAACCCCAGGGGTTTCACCCAAATTGGAGCAATGTAATTACTCTCAACTGATTCTTACACTGGAAAAAACTGCTGCTTACTGTCTGTAGTTTCTACATGTCATTAGGTTAGTCTTTTCTGTGCAGACCCATGAAATGAAAATGTGAAGAATACGCTTTTTGTAAAAAGTCCAATTATTTATTTACAAAGTACCAAAGGTCAATGGTAACAGATAACGTAATGTAAACTGAGAAATTTCTGCACCTGAAATTCAGTGTTTAAAAAACTCTATGTGCCTTTGGCTGTCTTACTTATATTGTACTTGCCCTAAAATGGAAATCTTCATATTATTTTTATCACTTTTAGAAATTTCTTTAAAAAATTACTTCATAAAGAGATCAAAGTGTCTATATAGTTGAACATGACACGCTATTTAGAAAAGGAAATAGGGATGGAAAAACAGTATCTGGAAATACCGACCAGCAACAGGACTAAAGAAAATAAAATTGTGGCACCAGATGAGAGAGTATCAAGGCTATGCCAAAGAGCTGCTTAAAAAAAAAAAATAATAATCCAGGCAATTAGTTGTTTGGGTTAGGCAATAATTAATAACCAACTTGATTCCATTCCACACTAATACATAGCGACTCTTCTAGTTATTGTAACATCACAGAAATGCAGTCTATGAATGAAAGCTACTTTAGACAGTCTGTTGTAAATGTTAAATCTAAACACCAGAATTCATCCCAAGTGTTTTCTGAATGTGAAAAAGTCTCATGTGTTAATTCAGTATAAAATTTAAATGTCTCCCCCACAATAAGGACTTTCCCAGTGTGAAGCCTTTTCACTCCACTATATCCAGGATTTGTATTAACTCTGACAGAAGTTGAAACTAAAGTCTATGTTTTATGTTTACTCAACAGAAGGCCTTCCTCCATAGATGGTGTGAATTGATAGCTTAAACAACCAAAAGAATAGACAAAAGTACTTTTTAAAGCATCCGTTCACATTGGTGGAGTTACAAGGTCATGAGCAGCAGCATCTGTCACCCCCAGGATTTCGAGGCTGATCCATGCTAGTTCCCCAGAGCTGTGTGCACACGTTTGGGTAACAATGATCTTCCCAGAGACAGGAGTCACGTTATTCAGTTACAAGTAATGTGTCGATATTTTTATATATTTACTAAAACAAGTTTCCTGAGAAGTTCTACTAGCGATGTTGTTAACCTAGTTTCAAATGTACAAAAATGCAATGAAATGTACATATCTTTAAAAACATCTAAAGCCAGATTTTGCTCTGACTGGCTGCCCAACTAGAGCAAATTAATGCGATTTTCATTGACAATAATCTAAAACATTAGTTTTGGCTTAAAAGCAATTCTTGAAACTATCATAAATACATGACACCTAAAGATTGAATAGAAGTAAAAAGATACAAGGTGCTTGAATTTACCCTTGACTGTTTTGACTCATACTAACTTCAGATAGGAGCTCTGGTGATGCACTGGTTAAACACTTCACTGTTAACCAAAAGGTCAGGGTTCAAGCCCATCAGCCACTCAACTGGACAAAGATGTGGCAGTGTGCTCTTTAACAGCCTTGGAAACCCTATTAGGTAGTTCTGCTCTGTCCTGGGGGATCGCTGTGAGTTGTAATCAACTAGATAGCAATGGGTTTGGTTATTTTTTTAACTTCGTATATTTTGCCAGGAGCTCTGGTGGTGTAGTGCCTAAGGCATTTGACCTTTAACCAGAAAAGGCTGGCAGTTCAAACCCAGCAACCACTCCTCAGAAGGAAGATTGCTCAATCTACTTCCATAGAGATACCTCCTTAGAAACCCAAGGAAGGGTCGCTATGGTCAAATCGACTTGATGGCAGTGAGTTTTTTTAAATATATCTTGTCAGGATAAACTGCCTTTCAAAAGTGTTTTTCAATTCTACAGTTATAGAGGTTCATGTGTTGCTCAGATATAAACTCATTGACATATTGGTCAAGTTTGCTTTTTCTGGGAACCGAAATTATTTTAAATGCTGAGAATATTTTTATTGAATCATAAAATATTGCTTCATCAAAGTAGGATTCTAGAAACCCTTGTAATTATCTGAACTTCAAAACATCCTTATTTAATAGAGTTGTTGTTGTTGTTGTTACATGCCATCAAGTTGGACCTGGCTCATAGCGACCCCTCCTTGGGTTTCTGAGCAGTATCACTATGGAAGTAGATTGCCCAACCTTCCTTCTGAGAAGTGGCTGGTGGGTTTGAACTGCCGGCCTTCTGGTTAGCAGTCAAGCGCCTTAGACACTACGCTACCAGAGCTCCCATTTAATAGAGTAGGATGATGTTATTAAGGCCTAATGGTCAGCAAAAATCTTAGGGATCTAGAGGGAGAAAGAAGCTAACTGAGACTCTTCAGAGAGTCAACACATTGACTAGAAACAAACTTAAGGTGACAAACATAGGCATAAAAATAGATAAGGGATTTTGACATACACTTCTGAGTCACTGTGGACCACAAGTAGAATATGAGTATGCAAAATAGTAATGAAAATGCAAATGCCATGTTAGGATGTACTCACATGAATATGACAGACAATATATGCAAATTCTTTACCAAGATGACTGTCTTTTGCCAAAGCTTTATGCAGTCCCAGGATAGCATGATAGGAGTGATTGGGCCTTAAACACAAACCAAATAGTTGTATATTCTACTGTGAGGAAAGACCTCCCTGGCCTAGAACTCTGGCTTTAAATTATCAGCATAGTTTCAAAGGCAAGTACTTGTTGGAAAAAAAAAAAAGGGGGGGGGGACTCAAAAAGGGGGAGAAATGTAGTTTTTGTTATGCATTAAGGCAGCCTTTCAAACACAAGACCCAAAATTCAACAAGTGTTTGGCTAACCTCATCTTCTCTGTTTATACGGCGATAGTAAGATAAATAAAATGTTCATTTTGTATTGCTTTCCTGGAATACAATGTCAGGTGTCCCAGAAGAGCTGAGGACTCCTAATTTGATTGCTTTCAAGGCTAGGATTAGAAAATTAAGCCTTAAATGGTGGTTGATTTTTGGTGACTGGGAGTGATCAATGGGGTCCTTCTGTATTTTAAGCCATTGCTTCTAGCATAAGGAGGTCAACAGATACCATGTAGAATGATATTCTCTGTGATGGGCAGATGGGGACCTCCTGGAGCGCTGTGTTGAGGACACTGAGGTCCATTCCAGCTTGGAGGAAAGAGTGCTGAGTGTGATGAGCTAAAGCACAGGTATCTCCTAGTTCTACTCTGGTTGTTTTAAACTTTGAAGATCTCAGCAACATGGAAAGGTGGACAGATGGCAGGCCTAGCAGGCTCCCTCTGGGGCTGCTTCTCTTGGAAAACATGAGCACCATTCAGTTTTAGGATTCATTATCACTGTGAAAACAGAATAATAGTATATATTTCCAAGAAGTTATCAAGAGCTGGTCATTTCACTACAGAAGTGATTCAAGAAAGCATAAACTCCCCACCCATATATCACATGTGAGGGAGGAGGCGTGAGAATAAGCATGAGATTGGGGAAATGTTAACATGTAGAGGAAATCACAACTGAGAAGGAAAGCATTTTCATGGAAGATTCCTAGTTCTTCCTAGAAGTCTCCAAGGGCGATAGGGCCTGGTCAAGGTCAAGGTCTACTGAGTCCCCCAAAAACAACTTATTAAGGCTGTGAATTCTTGTACTGCATCTTCCTGGCAGAGAGAAGTGCATCTATCAATCCTCTGGGTGGCGTATATACTGAGAAACTGGTTGTGTTTGAAATCTTTTCCATGACTTTAACTATCCTTGAGAAAAGTTCCTGTGGAATGTGGTTTGTCTATCACAGGACTTGAACAATCAGAAGAAATTATCCAAAGCTAGTTAGGTAATGATGTGACCCAGAAGGAAACCATAGTTCAAACACAGTTTTCCTGATTTATACTGTAAGGAATGAAACATAAAGGTAATAAGGGCTTAGAATGACCAGAGTGAGTATAGCCTGAGGTTGGCCAGGAGGAGGGAACACCCATTGATTAGAAGTGAATGCATCTTTCTAACTCCTCTACCCTTAGAGGCAGCAGTGGATGTCACCCAGGCTTTTCCTAGTACTTTTGAATCACACATTCTTCCAAGCACAGGTGATGCCATCATTATGAAGAGTGGGCGTTGGAAGAAACAGCAAAAGGCTCCTGTGTCTATGTTGATTTGAAATTAATTAAATTCATATCCTCTTCATCCTCTGTTGGCAGGCCTAGCAGGCTCCCTCCGGGGCTGCTTCTCTTGGAAAACATGAGCACCATTCAGTTTTAGGATTCATTGTCACTGTGAAAACAGAATAATAGTATCTATTTCCAAGAAGTTATCAAGAGCTGGTCACTTCACTACAGAAGTGATTCAAGAAAGCATAAACAGTCAGGAAGCCAACAATATCCAACGTACAATTTCAGAAACAAAGGCCAGTTTGGATTATATATTTGATCCCAGGGGCGGAAATCCATGAAAGCCAAAAAAGAATCCTGAGCTCCTGCCCTGATATCCTTCTCCAAAGTTGATGTAGAGAGAACCAGATGGAGTTTGAGGGCTCCCCCCCTTTAATTAAATCAAATCTCATTCTCTGTGAATAGATGCCAAATTGTTGGGGGCTCCCCCCTCCCTTTTAAAAAAATGTTCCATGTGTTGTTTTCCCTCAAGAGTTTGTGTGCCTGGCATGTTGTCAATAACCCATTTTGTTCACATCCACAAAGAATCTGGAGGTGCCTTCTCACTGTCACTTAGAATTCAATCATCAGTGTCGAGGGGTATGAACAGACATAACTTGTGGATGTGGTATTTGAACAGTGCTGTTGGCTAGTTGGCACTTTTGGTTCTAACTTAGATATCTGCCAAGTATCTGGCTTTGCAGCTTTTTCCCAGTGGGACCATACCTCTGCCTGAGTGTCCCTAGAAAGCATGATGTGCTACCCTTCCTTCCGCTTCTCATCTTAACTTTTGTGCCTCCTTCTCTTAGCCTCTAGAGTCCCTAGTCAGTACAAACTATTAATGTGCTTGGCTGCTAACTGAAAGGTTGGTAGTTGGAAACCACCCAGAGGTACCTAGGCAGAAAGTCCTGGTGACCTACTTCTGAAAAATAAGCCATTGAAAACCCTATGAAGTATAGTTCTACTTTGACACATAGGAGGTTGTGATGACTCAGAACCAACTCAACAGCAAGTAGACTGGTCATTTAACTTCTAGCCTATCTTTATTTGAAGTGTCCTCTGTATCCAAGGAAGTGCTTAAATGATAGCAATCAACAAGACCTGGGAATCTCCTTAGCACACAGGTGTATATAGTCTGCAATAGACTAAGTTCTTCTCCCTCCTAAGTTGGTGCTCTAGTGCCCTACAACAAAAAGAACTTTGAAGAAAGCAATATACATACATTTCATTACTAAGTCATATTTGGTTCCAGGTGTACACTGTTTTAATTATTGACCAGGTATGTTCCCTGCCAACCTCCCTCATCCCCCATTTTCACGATAGGTCTTCTTCCTTCTTTTAGAATTATTCTGCCTATTTGTGACAGTTACTCTTCCAGATGAAATGTATAGTGAGTTTTTAAGAGATTTGGGTTGAAGTTAAAATGATAATTTTTACAGTCTTGAGTCTTTCATAAAGGAACAGAATATATCTTTCCACTTGTTCAAATCTTTTATGTACCTCAATAAAAATGTGAACATTTTATTTTATGTTTCCCATGTATTTAAAAAAAAGTTTTTTCCCTGGGTATTTCATAGTTTGTGTTGCTTTTATGATAGTACTAGTGTCAGTATAGGAGCCTAGGTGGTGCAAGGGGTTTGTGATTGGCTGTTAATCCAAAGGTTGGTGGATCTAACCCACTCATTAGATCCATGGCAGAAAGGCCTGGTAGATCCATGGCAGAAAGGCCTGGTGATCTGCTTCTGTAAAGATTACAGTCAAGGAAACACTACGGAACAGCTCTACTCTGTAAAACTTGGGGCCACCTTAAGTTGGAACTGATAACAATGGGTTTGCTTTTTGTTGTTGTTTTTTGTTAGTGTTGGTATGTGCTAATAATTGGCCATTTTAGCATAGTAGATAAGAGCACAGGGCCAGGTGGCTGGAGTTTGAATGATGGTTCAGCTACTTCCATGTTGTGTGACTTTGGGGATGTTAACCTTTCTTAGCCTAGATTTTCTTGTCTTATCTGTAAAACATGTATAACAACACCCTGTACTTTATAGGGTTGTTAAAAGAGTAAATGAGAAACTTCAGGTAAAGCATTCTGCTACAGACCTGGCACATAGACATATCAGTGAATGCTAAAAAACCAGTTACTGGTTGATTCCAACTCATGGCAACCCCATGTGTATCAGAATAGGACTGTGCTCCACAGCTTTCAGTGGCTGGTTTTTCAGAAGTAGGTTGCCAGGCTTTCCTTTCAAGGTGTCTCTGGATAGATTTGGGAGCTCTAGTGGCATAGTGGGAGCTCTGGTAGCATAGTGGCTAAGACACTTGTCTGCTAACCAGACGGCTGGCAGTTCAAACCCACCAGCCACTCCTTGGAAGGAAGGTTGGGCAATCTATTTCCACAGAGATACTGCCTCAGAAACCCAAGGAGGGGTCACTGTGAGTTGAATCAACTTGATGGCAGTGAGTTTAGCAGTCTTTTTCCTAGGTAGATTTGACCTTCAATCTTTCATTTAACATCACCCAGGGACTTCTCAAGGGCATCTGTTCTGCTTACCTAGTGCCGCTCTGATAGGAATATACTACAAATGGGATGACTTAAACAAATAGGAGTTTATTCTTACAGTTTGGAGGCTTTAAGTTCACGTTCAAAGTGCCAAGACCTAGGGGCTGGGTGAAAGCCCCTCAACCTTGGGGTCCAGCTCTGCCTCCTGCTCCCAGCCCCTGGAGGCTTTTCTTCACTCAGCTGCTGGCTGCTGTGGCCGAGAAGCCCAAGGTTGACAAGTAAAAAGGCACAGTCCCAATGTTACCAAACCACACAGCAGGCCATTAATTTAAGTGCATTGTGATTCCCAAGGTCAGCACAGCATAGCAGGTTGCTGAACAATGACATGGCTTCATACAGGGTCCAAGCATGCCATAAACTAGAGACCATTCCCAAAGCTGCTGTTTATATATGGGAAGCAGACCACATACCCAAAGGCAGCTACTCAACTGCTCACAATAGATTCCACCATGGAGTTGATTACCAGTCCTATCATGGGGAATACTACATCCAGCTGCCCAGCCACTCAACCAGGCCTAGCCAAATTGACACAAAAACATAACCACCACAGCATCTTAGTTACTCTTATTTTGTAGTAAAATTTTATGTGAGCAAGTGCTGGTAGCATAGTGCCTAAGGCATTTGACTGCTAACCAGAAGGCCACCACTGGTGGGTTCAAACCCACCAACCACTCCTCGGAAGGAAGATGGGACAATCTAATTCTGTAGTGATACTGCCTCGGAAACCCAAGGGGCCATCACTATGAGTCGGGTCCAACTCGACGGCACATAACAACAACAACAACAACAACAAGTGTCTCTTGGTAAAACACTAGCTTGAACGTTGCTTCAACTATCCAAAAGCTTTAAGAAACCATCTTCCAAACCAAACCTTAAATTTCTAAGGAGAATGTACTTCCATGTGGTTTGTTTAGGACACTCTTCATTTGGAAGGCTTATTGTGTGACACTGTCCATCAGCAAGAATTCCTTTAATTAAAGTACCAAAGAACAGGAGGATCCCCTGGCATGGTCCTCATTGCTACAGCTCTGTGGACTGCAAACAATGTGACAAGCACTGGCACACAAGAGACAGTCACAATGTGGGCCTGGGATGCTGCAGCTGTGGGATATCAGGTCATTCCTAGAGTGCAGCAACTCCTTCAGGCAAATTTTCACTGCTGGTGTGATGGCAATCAGGCCTGGTATTCGTTACCATCAAGTCATTTGTGACTCATGGTGACTCCATGTGTCACAGAGTAGAACTGTGCTTCATAGGGTTTTGTTGGCTATAATCTTTAAGGAAGCAGTTTGCTAGGGCTTTCTCCCATGGTGCCACTAGTTAAGTTAGAACCACCAATCTTCAAGTTATTGACTAATTGCAAACTGCTTGCACCACCCAGGGACCTCTCAGGTCTGGTAGTAAATCAGAAACCTGGGACCTGGCCTCGACCTGGGCCTGGAGGCATTCTCTCAGACACTCATTCCTTTATTTAGTTAGATGTATTCCATGCTTTCTTTGTGTCTATTCATTATGTCTGTAAAATGATCACATAAGCCTAGACGTTTTTAACTCTGGCAAATCCTAGAGTTCCCTGTTAAAAATATCATGGCAAGCTGCCACAGAATTGCAACAAATAAAATAAGTGATCTTGCTTCAAACCTCTGTTGCTTGTCTCTGTTAATGCGTGGTTTTCACAACTTATCCATGACAGGAACATTAATGAGTAATTTTTCTAGGAGTGTTATATATATAGGTATTTTAAGAATGTAGAACCTCTTTCTGAAAAGCCTGTATAGTAACAGGATGACAAACCTTAAAAATGAATTGAGTTGATCAAAAAGTATCGTTATTATTTTAAAGAAAGCATTCAATTAGAAGGCTACCAGTTAAATGAGGACAGATGCAACTCTAATACCTTGTTTCATAACTGCTTCTTTGTTGCAGTAAGGATCAGAAAAGTCATCTTTGTTTCCTGACCAGTTTACTTTGTAACAATTCCTCTTGACCACAGCTACTGTTCTGAAGACAGCAATAAACCTATGCTAAACCTTTCCTGTGTTACTATGCTCCCTAACTTAATTTTTGGGGTGTACAGAGTTCAACTAAGCATAAAGTTATGTAACGATTAGATCAAGGTCCCTTTCTCTACATCAATATAGTATCCCATCTCCTTCCGGAAAAACTCCTGGCTTGGGTGGAATTATAGAGGTCACACACCTGGTGAACATCAGAGCCAGAGCTAGATTTAGTCCAACACATAGATCATGTCCACAGTGTAGACATAATCTGGGCCATTATTCAAGTAATGCTGTGGTTTATTATATTTAGCACATCATCCTTCACCCTCCATACACTCACATGCATATGCACACATGCGTATGTATACACACACACACACACACACACACCTGCATTTTAACAGTATTATTGAATTTCATCCTGAAGGATTATAACCTATTCCTTTCTATCCAGGAGCACTGCTGGTGCAATGGTTAAGTGCTCGACTGCTAACCAGAAAGTCAAGGGTTTGAATCTACCAGAAGCTCCATGGAACCAAAGGCCTGGTGATCTGCTCCCATAAAGATTACAGCCCAGGAAGTCTGTGGGGCAGTTTTTCTCTGTTCTACAGGGTTGCTATGAGTCAGAATCAACTCAAGAGCACACAACAACATTTTATCCTTCATAGTAGCTGGTAGCATAGTGCCTAACACATTTGACTGCTAACCAGAAGGCTGGCAGTTCAAACCCACCAGCCACTCCTCAGAAGGAGGGTTGGACAATCTACTTCCCTAGTGATACCACCTCAGAAACCCAAGGAGGAGTTGCCATGAGTTGGGTCCAGCTCAAAGGCACATAACAACAACAACAACAGTATTTTCCTTCAATTTGGGGTAACTGGTTGACTAAAGACATTTGACTGCTAACCAGAAAGCTAGGGGTTCAAAGCAGCCACTCCTCAGAAGGAAGACTAGGCAATCTACTTCCATAGAGATACTGCCTCTGAATCCCAAGGAGGGATTGCTCTGAGTCAGAATTGACTCGACGGCAGTGAGTTTTGGCTTTTGGTTTGGTTGACAGTCAAAGCTTGCTGACTTGGGATATAATTTTAAGTGATTTTTGAGGGACCAGAGAAGAAAAGAGGGGAGAAACTCAAAAGTAAAAAGAAAACAGTTAGGAACAGACGCAAAGATTTACACGAAATTGCTGTTTTCTTAGAAGTAATAATTACAGCCTTATTAAGGACTGCACTGGAGAATGGGCATGTCATTCACTGAATACTTTCATGTATTAGCACCATGGTGCTGGCTTTCTTGCTGCTAAGTATTCTTTTTATTTAATTTAGAGCTTGTCTTTTAATGTATGGTATATCTCTTTTATTTTAACTAATTAATAAACGCTACCAGTCATCTGTCAGTTTGCCATACTGTGGACACACTTAGCCTCTCTGAGTTTCAGGTTTACTCAGGCAAATTATTTCACTTTTGTCTGATTGTCTGGGACAGTGTAGACATTGTTGTTGTTGTTGTCAGGTGCCATTGAATCATCTCTGTCTCATAGCAACCCTATGCACAGCAGAACAAAATACTGCCTGGTCCTGTGCCAGCCCCATGATCCTGGCTATACTTGAGCCCATGGTTGTAACCACTGGGTCATTCCACCTTGTTGGGGGCCTTCCCCTTTCCTGTTGACTCTCCCCTTTACCAAGTATGATATCATTCTCTTGAGAGTGGTGCCTCCTTAGAACATGACCAAAGCAGGTATAGACTTGGCTGGGCAATATTAGGTGCTCAATAAAATCTGTCAAAAAACTGTACAGACAACTTTATTTTCTAAAAAGACAGAAAGAAAAAAAGAAAAGGCAAAGAGGAAGGAAGAAATTTACAAATTTCTCTATTAAACTAACTTCAGTTTTCCTGATATTAAAGTGATCCATTTTTATGCCATTAAGCTCAAAACATGAACCACGGAATAAACAACAGAATGATTACAATACAAGAACAGGAATACAGTTACTTAACCTCTCTGAATTACTTAATTGCTTAAGTAATATAGTACCTAGGCATCTGGCATATAGGAAATGTCTTAATATTGTTGTTGTCATTACTTAGCATACTTTCAAAATTATAAACACATGTGGATGAAACCAAATCTAATGTTTTCCTCAGTCTTTCCCAATGTTAGTCAGAATAAAATTATCACTGTAAACAGGAGGCAAAAAGGGAAAGAAGATGAGTACAAACAAAAGACTCACTGCTGTTGAGTCAGATACGACTTACAGTGACCCCTCCTTGGGTTTCCAAGATGGTATCTCTACAGAAGTAGATTGCCCAACCTTCCTTTCAAGGAGCGGCTGGATGGTTTGAACCACCAGCCTTCTGGTTAGCAGTCAAATGCCTTAGGCACTACGCCACCAGAGTTCCTCATAGAAGATGAGTACCTGGTTAATATTCACAACCCATTTTCTGTGGTTATTCATCTAAGATTGCAGAGACAGAAACACCAAGCCTTCAAGAAATTGTCTAACTATGAGGGCCTCAGGCAGAAAAAAGAGGCTGGCTAGATCATATGCTCCATGATAACAGGGACTTATCTTTCTTGTTTTTACTTTATTTAGCAGCATTTGGAAGGAGAGTTTGTAAGGATGGGTAGGCAATAAGGAAGTGTATTTTGTATAGAGAATTTAAAAATGACAGTAAAACCAACTAAAAGAATCTGTAAATTTTTATTGTTTTACTACCACAATGTACCTGAAATGCTTAATAATACCAGTGCTTACTCCTCAACTCCAGGGCAGACTACTCCCACCCTCTACCCTTGAGAACAACACTTACACTATCTTCCAGTACTTTGTACAATGCCCAGTATGGGACAGGTATGAATCACTGAAAAGATTCTAATGTTGGAAATACAAATCCATAAAGTCCTCTCTCCCACCAGCTCCTTTGTTGTTTCTTCTTCCTACTGATTTTTTTTTTCTTGAAACATGAAAACCGCAGCATTTACTGCCAATAATACTTTGTACATCTCTGGGCCTTATTGAAATCCTATGGTGATTCTAGATTCCACAGCTCTAGAAAAAAGTCCATTCTATGAGGACAGGGGAAAATAACAAACATAGGCTGGCCAATGGGATATACAGACAAAATTCTGAAAGATTTGAGGTTATATGGAGATGGCACAGTCTTGCTTGCTGAAAGCAAAGAGTACTTGAAACACTTAGTGATGAAGATGAAAGGCTATAGCCTTCAGTATGGATTACATCTCAACAAAAAGAAAACAAAATGCTCACAACTGGACCAATAAGAAATACCATGATAAAAAGAGAAAAGACTAAAGTTGCCAAAGATTTCATTTTACTTGGATCCACAATCAATGCCCATGGAAGGAGGAGTCAAGAAATGAAACAATGTATTGCATTGGGCAAACCTGCTACAAAAAAAACCACTTTAAAGTGTTAAAAAGCAAAGATGTCACTTTGAAGATTAAGGTATGCCTTACTGAGCTACAGTGAATTAGTTGGTATGCCTTTTCTAATCTAGTCTTTGTAACTCCCAGCAGATTACTGGGTGGGACTATACAGATAAGGTGTATAGAACTCTGACGCTGGGATTAGTTAGTTTTGTCACTCTGCCAGGCTTAAAATGAGCTCTCCTAGAGGCAGAGAAGGAGCTCTGGTAGCCTATGGCACTTGGCTGCTAACCAGAAGGCTGGTGGTTCAAACCTACCAGCCACTCCTCGGAAGGAAGGTTGGGCAATCTACTTCCATAGTGATACTGCCTTGGAAACCCAAGGAGGGGTCGCTATGAGTTGGGTCCTACTCAACAGCACATAACAACAACAGAGGCAGAGAGGGGATCTCACTGCCATCAAGAGAGAAGAGCTGGAGGTGAAGTGGAGCGCATCCTTGCACCCGAGATCCCTGTACTGGACCTGCTTGGTGAAGAGATGCCCTGGCAAAGAGACACCCCAGCAGAGAGACAGTGACAATGGAACCAAAAGGCACGAGATAGAATGGCAGGCTTACCTGGCCCACAGAGGCCAGGATGAGAGGCCAAGGGCCAGAGAGGAGTGTCTGAGGGCACAGAAATGGGGAAGACTGTCCTGATGGAAGAATTGTATCCTGAGTGTGCTCCTAAACCTAGATTGTAGCTTGTTAGTTTCCTAATAAACCCCATAATCATGAGTATGTCTGTGAGTTATGTATGGCCATTGCAATGAATTATTGAACCCAGCAGAGAAGTAGTGAGTACCATGGAGGGGAGGGATGGTTGGTGTCAAAGTTGGTAAAAAAGCTGGAGGGTGGTGGCATGTCTGGCCTCATAGGAATAAGCCTTGGGCTGCTGGTGGTGATTCTGTCTTCCTCTTGTGAAGTTAGAGGTCAGAAGATGCTGCTTCTGTGTCCTTTTTGCACTTACACAAGCCATGGTATTTTCAATCCCCTCATAAGCATATGAAAGCTGGACAATGAATAAGGAAGACTGAAAAAGAATTGATACCTTTGAATTATGGTGTTGGTGAACAATGTAGCATATACCATGGACTGACAGAAGAATGAACAAATCTGTCTTGCAAGAAATGCAGCCAGAATTCTCCTTAGAAACGAGGACAGTGAGACTTTGTCTCACATACTTTGGACATGTTATTAGGAGGGACCAGTCCCTGGAAAAGGACATGATGCTCAGTAAATAGATAGTCAATGAAAAAAAGGAAGACTTTCAATGAGATGGACTGCACAGTGGCTGCAACCAAGGGCTTAAACAATAGCAATGATTGTGAGGATGGTACAAGACCAGGCAGTGTTTTGTTCTGTTGTATATAGGGTCCCTATGAGTTGGAACCCACTCAGCAGTACCTATCAACAAGAGAACAATGAAAGGTTGAAGTTTTTGCACACAATGCAGTCTATTAAGCATAGAATGGTGACCAGGTTAACTCCTTTCTCCTAGAAGTATGATGGACTTTATGTGTAATAATCTATGTTTGGGGTTTCTTTTTAGTATCAAAGAGGGCTGAACTCTATGAATGGATTCCAGAAGTCTTAGTTTAGCAGGAGGATGGGACAGTGTTTTGCATTAGGACTGACCTTTAGTGACTGTTACATACTTTCTGAAATATCAAATTCACCTGTACACTGCATTTGCTAGAGGAAGGATGACTCACAGACATATCAGCCATTGAGAGAGGGGGAGAATTATTTCCATAGCATTAAAAAAAAAAAAAAAAAAGTTTCATTTGCAGTGCTTTAAAACTTACAAAATGCTTTTATTCTCTCATATCCTATGGAATGATGGAATGAGAAGAATGAGAGTCATTATTTCCATTTTTCAAGATGAGAAACCTGAAGCTCAGAGAGCTAAAATGACTTACAAAAATATTAAATGACATCTAAGGAACTAAGGAATATCCAAGTCAGGTCAAAACTATTCTGAGTCCAATGATCAATGTGCTTCCCACCTGCATCACAAGTTCTCAGAGGGAAAAAACCTGAAATCTTATTTCTGTGCTGAATTAGATATCCTAGTGGCTAAGTCACTTGCCTGCTAACCAGACGGCTGGCGGTTCAAACCCACCAGCCACTCCTCGGAAGGAAGGTTGGGCAATCCTACTTCCGTAGTGATACTGCCTCGAAAACCCAAGGAGGGGTCGCTATGAGTCAGGGCCGACTCGATGGCACATAACAACAACAACAACAACAACAAGGCAAACATTCCACTGATTATCAATGCAATTAGGACAATAAGAGAAAGTAACAGAAATGAAATCATGACAGAAAAGATGATCCAAGATATAAGGTGCCAATATTCTTTAAAAAAAAAAAAGACTGGTAAGAGGACTATTTTGAAGTCACCAACATTAATGGACTTATGCAGGTAATGGAGAGGACTCAAATGTCTCAAGGTCATTCCTAGGAGACTGAAAAATACCTGATCATTTATACAGAGGCGTATTCACTGAAAATAGTGCTGAAATTACACCTCTGTCCAAACATCTGACCAAAAATCCAAATCAAACTCACTGCCGTGGAGTTGGATCTGACTCATAGTGACCCCTTCTTGGGTTTGTTTCCAAGGTGGAATCACTATGGAAGTAGATTCTCCCATCTTCCTTCTGAGGAGAGACTGGTGGGTTTGAACTGCCAGCCTGCTGGTTAGTAGTCAAATGACTTAGGCACTATGCCACCAGAGCTGCTAATTTAATATAAAGTGACACTCAAAATAAGGTAAAGCTTTTTGTCTTATAGGCAGAAATAAGTTAGACCTTATTTCAATGACCAACCTTCAATATCCTAAAAATCTAGTTTAGAGATGTTTTCACCACCACTCAATTCTGTAAGTTTAATCTTTTTCTTTCATGTTGCCAATCATTTGAGAGAGCAAAAGGCAGTTATGGAAAAACCATGGACATTTCACATCATTTAAAGGTACCCATCAGAGATACAGAAGTTAAAACTTTTATGAAGTTTTGGTAGTGAACTGGGCTCTATACTGGACACATGCAGTGGTTCTATTTTTCAGGTAAGAAAAAAAATGCAAGCAGGAAACGGTCCTTTGGAATGCTTGCCCTGGCATTTTCTTTTGTTTCACCTGTTTGTCAGTATCTGGAATCTCATGGAAATGGGCCATGAATTTTAACATGCAAATACCTAAAAGGTAATATTGACTTAAAATCACAATAAGGTGTAGATTTCTGTATTGGAGCTGAGGTTTATCAGAGTCTGATTGGGGTGGTGGGAAATGGGGAGAGATATAAGACAGACATTTCTTAGGTAAGATCTAGGTGAAAGATGCAGAAATAGGGTCTGGAAGAGAAACATCTGACTGCCCCAATCACTGCCTGATAATCAGTCTTCCCCACTGCAATACTCTCGCCCCAGAGACTGTCCATCTACATGTATACTCACTCTGGGAATATTTGCTACCTGGAGAGGTGATTGGCACAGGACCTCTGGTTAACATGGAAGGAGAGGAGGTAGGATAGTAGTTTTATCCTGCTCTCAAGGTGTATTCTATGCCATCCCTTGGTATTACAAATGGTTCAAAGCTCAGCTACTCACTGAAAGTTTGGTGATTCGAATCCACCTAGAGGCACCTCAAAAAACAGACCTGGTGATGTACTTCCAAAAGATCTCAGCCATTGAAAACCCTCTGGAGCACAGTTCTACTCTGACATCTACGTGGTTGCCATGAGTTCAAATTGACTCAAAGGCAACTGGTTTGTCTTTGTTTTTTTCTTTTTTTGAAGGATTATTCTATTTATTCCAACAAAAGTTTGATATCTCAGTCATGGGTTTTCTCTACTCTATGGTCATCCCGGGGTCATCCAGGCCAACAACTTAGTGGCCTTACAATCACAGATTTACTCGGTGGAGCAAGTCCCCCACTTGCTGAGTCATCATTTCTATTTCCTGCGAGCACCTCCCCCTACCTGGCTAAACAATCCTCTGATCAAATACACCACAGAGATGGTATTTTTTCCCCTCACAAACTATAATGTAATTTACACGAGACAATGGAGTGCTAAGCAACTCCCAAGACTAATGCGCTAAAACTTTCAATCAAGCAGAGCCACCTAGTGGTAGAAAGGAATATGGTGGCTTTTTTCTTTTTCTTTTTCCTAATTCTCAATTCCTCTTGTAGAACAATCCAGTCCAGGTGTTTTTGTGTTTTTAATGTTCATTTTACTCACGTTTGTTTACAGTCACCCCTTTTGAGACTGTCACCTCCATCTGTTTTCCTTACCAAACATCTATTTATTTCTCCAAGGTAAACAAACCTATAGTTTCTTAATATTAGGAAATGTTATGACTAAAACAAAAGTAAGCTCAACAGTGTTTCTTTAGAAACACAAGAAAATATTAATACTGTTTCTAAAGATAAAAGGCCACTAGGATATTTTATTTATAGCTTTCTATGTTCTATAACTCACATTTCCTTTTCTCCATACCACACACATATACATCCATGTAAATTATCACATAAAACTTACAGGCGCAGAAAAGGTGCACAAAGGTGCTACACTATGGTCTTAAATCCCACTTCCCTTAAACACATATAATCTATGGTAGAAATTAGGAGTACCTTGGGTTGTGGTTTGATTCCTTTTCTTCCTTTAAAGTAGGTAAACATTCATAATCAGCTAGGAGAGAATAAAAGCAAACTATTGTTAGTCACTGAAATTCTACTTTTAATCCACAAAACCCACATAGCAAAGCATAGCATTTCCCTGATCTGTATGGTTATCTAGGCAGAAATAGCCTCACCAGAGAGTTCTAGAGGTTAAAAGATTAATGATGGTCAAGCAGTAGAAATGGAAAAAGCACTAATAGCATAGATGCAACACTTTAACGGGCCTCTGCCCCTGTTGGAAAGGGTGCAATTCATCACTGCTTGATTATTCAGTCTCAGTAGGACCCCACTGCTGCTCGAAAAACTAGAATACGCATGTTTCATAATAGACATTGGAATAATATGATTAATCGGTGTCAGATTACCCAACAAGCAAAGTAAGCATGGCTTTACTTGTGCTTACTTACTAAGATGTAGTGAACAGTTTTTTCACTACCTCGCAGATTCTGCTTCTGGGTATAGCTGGCATCTGTCCTTCTCTCAACCCCAAAGCACCTTCTTACTGAATCAAAGCCTCTTTTCAAATTTACGGTCTCTGACAGGGACAGTTGTTGTTGTTGTTGTTATGTGCTGTAGAGTTGGACCTGACTCAAAGCGACCCCTCCTTGGGTTTCCGAGGCAGTATCACTACAGAAGTCGCTTGCCCAACCTTCCTTCCAAGGAGTGGCTGGTGATTTTGAACCGCCAGCCTTCTGGTTAGCTGTCAAGTGCCTTAGGCACTATGTGACAGGGACAGAGGATCCAGTAAACAAGGCAAGCATTACATGTGCTTACTAATCTGTAGTGAACAACTTCACATGAATTTCACCTCATCTTTGAAAAACATGTGCAATTGTTCATTACAGATTAGTGAGTAAAGACAAGTGAGCCTGTGCTTACCTTGCTTACTGGATAATCCATCCCTACATGCCTTCACTTGAGGTTCTGATGTGTCTGCAGAATGATTTCAGTCCCATAGCACAATAGAAAAGAAGCAGGTGGGGAAGGGGAACAATGAACCTTCTTCAAGTAATCAGAGTTCTCCTGGATTATTCTACTCATTATTTTTGGTGTAAAAAAAAAAATCTACTGAATTGATTGCCTATGTCAAAATAATTGCTTTAGTTGTCAAATTGTTGTTAGATGCCATCCAGTCCATTTGCACTGCTGTCGAGTTCACAGTAGAACTGCTCCACAGAGTATTCAAGGCTGTACCCTTTCTGAAGCAGATTGCCAGGCCTGTCTTCTGAGGTACCTCTGGGTGGTTTCGAATCTCCAAACTTTCAACAAGTAGTTGAGGTCTTACTGTTTGCACCACCCAAGAATTATTTTCTGGTTTTAGTGAGTGTAATAGGATCATATTTTCATATTATAATTATTTCAGGCATAAAACAAATTATATCAAAATATTAAAAGAGGTTGTTTTTGAGTGATGGAATTTTTTTTTCTTCCATCCTTTTTTCATTATTATTATTTTCCAAATTCTATTATATATGTATATTGCTTTAATAAACTAAAAACAAAAAAATGAGACAACTTTTTAAATTATCTCAATGACGCCACTCTTATCCTGATATACTTCACAGAGCCATTCTTCAATATTGGATTATAAAACTGTTAGAAACCTTACAAGTTACTTAAGTGGTTGCAATCTTATGGAAAATCCATTTTCACCAGCTTTGATAAGCCCTTAATTCAAATTCAAATGACTTGAGAACTCCTTTAGAGGTTGTTAAATCTGACAGATCCCCAGGTATTTTTAAAGGTAATTGTTAATATAAATTATATGATATTAACTGTGATTTTATTTAGTCTGGACATTAAAAATAATTTGCTTATTTTATAGAGAATAGAGAAAGAAGAATAAACTGTCAACATTTTTTAAGTCCAAATATTGGCTTAATGACAATAATTACTGCCAGATAGCAGTGGGAAATTGACTTATATTGTGACATTTGTATTATCACCTATATTAATGCTGTAAACAATAGACTACTCTGCAGTGATGGAAATGTTCTGTATCTGTGCTCTCCAGTACAGTAGCCACTAGCTACAAGCAGCTACTGAGCACTCAAATGTGGCTACAGTGACTGAAGTACTGAATTTTTAATTTTATTTAATTCACATTTAAATAGCTGTGTGTGGCTAGTATCTATCATACTGGATGGCATAGATCTATGTAAATTGTATTTGCTAGTTTTATATCCACATACAGATTAAAATTATAGTTTTCTAAGTTGTACAAATATGTAAGACAATGCCAAAGGTTAACATTTTCTAGATAATTTGGCCTCAGACATTTCTTTGCTTGCAAAAATACATTCTGCTTGAAAAAGACATTTCAAAACTTGAACAGAAATAAAAACAAGAGGAAACAATTGATGCAGTAATTAAAACGGGTATTTAAGGGCAGTTAAGATTCAGGGAGCTCTGGTAGCATAGTGGCTAAGACACTTGCCTGCTAACCAGACGGCTGGTGGTTCAAACCCACCAGCCACTCCTCGGAAGGAAGGTTGGGCAATCCGGAAGGAAGGTTGGGCAATCCTACTTCGGAAGGAAGGTTGGGCAATCCTACTTCCGTGTGATACTGCCTCGGAAACCCAAGGAGGGGTCACTATGAGTCGGGTTTGACTCGATGACACATAACAACAACAAGATCCAAGCTTATCTGCATACCCCTATGATCTAATGTTATGCTTTAGGCTTTGTCACGCTCCAGGATTTGGTTGAGATATTTATAAAACTGTTGGAGCCTTCTATTACTAGTTAAGAAAGAAAAAAACGTCAGGTGGGGAGAATGCAGACACACTGGGGGGACTGCGACAAATGTCACAGACGATTCTGTGTATAAATGGCTGAATGGGAAGCTCATTTGCTCTGTAAACTTTCACCTAAACCACAATAAAATATTAAGGGGAAAAAAATCAGGTTACCACATACCATTTCTATTCATGCTGTTCATCCATTTGTCAAGCTCTTCCATTTCTATTTCCATAACAGAGGGTGTGTCTTCCTCAAAAATAGGGCTAGAGAAAGAGAATTCCATTTGGGGTGAGCCTAGAATGTTGACTTTGAGGACTTAGTGTCTTACACTCCAACGTAACTTAGTGAGTCGTCATATTCAAGACTATCGCACTCTAATAGAAACAGTGGTTAAAACTAAAACCTAAATCTATCACTGATTCAAAAACGGAAGGTGCACAAACCCAGCCAGTGGACTGCAAAGGGAAACCAGAGAACTCGCCTTGTCCTCTAAAGGTACAAAGTCTCCCACCTTTGGCTCCTCTGAGGGGTTGCCACCTTTATTAGCCTTTAACCAAGTCCACCAAACTCACTGCCATGGAGTCGATCTGACTCATAGAGACCCCTCCTTGGGTTTCTGAGGCGGTATCACTACGGAGGTAGATTGCCTTTAGTCTTGCTTAATTTCACTTCCCTTTTGGTGTGTTTTTTGATCAGTGCCCAAGGTCAAGAGGTCACTGTCAACAGGCTACCGTTATCACACACAACACACCTCCAACACCATATCTCTGTGGAGAAATGGAACTGTCAGCTTTAGAAACCTACTGCCTTCCCTTGCCAGGGCTCAGAGCACAGTTACCGGACTAGAGAGAAGTCTCTGGTTAAAGTTGATGGGGTTGGAGGTGGCCGTGGGGAGAACCACCAGCTCTGAGCAGCAGCATAGGCATTAACACAGTGGAGAGGAAGTGAGAAAAATGTCTAAACAAATAAAGGGAGGGGACAGTAGCGGGAGGCATCGCCCCAGAACACTCTTTGGAGTGGACTCTCAGTCTCCCCGCCTCTGTCGCTTCCTCCCCTCCTCCCTCAACTCACACCTCCCCACCCCCCACCCCCGCCTCACTCCTCTGGTAGTGCC
The DNA here is from genome assembly GCF_000298275.1 of Orycteropus afer afer. NCBI lineage: Eukaryota > Metazoa > Chordata > Mammalia > Tubulidentata > Orycteropodidae > Orycteropus > Orycteropus afer. The sequence continues at coordinate 1,306,902 of NW_006922165.1, forward strand.
AGTGGTTCTCACTGGTTTTCTCTGTGTGAACTTTATGCTTTCTTCCCGGATCTCCTTACACTCCCGCTTACCATCCAAGCTGTCTTCCCAGGTGATGCAGTTTTTAATCAGAATAAATGAATCTATGTCCTTGAAATACACCCAGGGTCAAAGTATTGAATTACTATGCATTTGGACTGGGTGGCAGTCAGAAAAAGACTGTTTTCTGAACAGACGAAATAAACCAGACCAGCCCAGCTCCTCTGCCCAAATTCCCCTTGGCTTGAGGTTTGGGGGACATGAAACATTGTCCCTTAGGCCGCTAGTGGTCGTCCCCTGGCGCCCAGGAAGCAGAAAATCCCAACTAAGAGGGTCAGACAAACAAAAACCCGTGAGAAGGGCAGTGCTGTCTAAGTATCTCCCCAGCTATTCCTGTCGATGAGGGCGATGAGGGCGGAGGTGGATTGGAAGCAATGCGAGAGACTTACACTTTCACGTTTTCATTTCCCAGTTCATCTAAAAGAGAATACATATGAAGTCATATTAGTTTTGTTTTCTGTAATCTTTTTTTTTTTTAATTTATTTCCACCACACCTGAAATCTCCTTTATAAAAAGAACCAAAGGACCTTAAGTAAATCACAATTTTAAAGGAGCAATAATTAATCTCCAAGCTGAACAAGTACAGAGTGCCATATGGAAATGAAGTCTTTTTTTTTTTTTTTTTTTTTAATTGTGATTTGGGTGAAGATTTACAGAACAAATTCACTTTTCATACAGCAGTTCACATACTTTGTCTCATGTCATTGACTACAGAAATGAAGTCTTAATGGGTGTGAAATCCATTTCTATCTTATTTCCAAGGAGAGGAGGAACACAGTGGTAAGGCAGAGAAGCCAACCAGTTGCTGTTGAGTCAACTCCAAGGCATGGCACCCCCATGTGTGTCAGGGTGAAACTGTGCTCCATAGGACTTTCAGTGGCTGATTTTTCAGGTCACCAGGCCTCTCTCTCTTCAAGGCATCCCTGGGTGAGCTGAACCCTGCAACATTTCTGTTAGCAGCCGAGTATGGTAACTGTACTACCGGGGAACTACAAGGGAGAGAAAGGAAAGGCTAAAGAAGAGGACTTGCTCCTTGCTGCCTTTCAGCCAAATGGCCCAGTTCTGGACCATTTGTCCCAGAGTAGAATGTGGGGTACCCCAGCATGGACTCCAACATGGAACACTCCTTTGACCACTGCTCTCTGCATAGGTGGATCCACCATATTGTTAGGTATCAGGGAGGCCTTCCTCACCTCCTCTGTCTTAAGGAGGGCCCATGTCTCCTACTGAGTAACAGGTTTGGCTATTAACAGAAAGGTTGGAAGTTCAAGATCACCCAGAAGGGCCTGAGAAGAAAGGACAGGAGGTCCACTTCTGAAAAAGCAGCCATTGAAAACCATAAAGAGCACAGGTCTACTCTCACAAACACAGGGTCACAGTGAGTCACACTAGACTAGATGGCAACTGGTTTTATCTTTTTTCATTATCCTCAGCTCAGCACCTTGTTTACTTCCTTCGTAGCCATTGTCACAATCTGCAATCGATTAATTAACAATTTTTTTATTTTTATCATTCTCTCCTACTACACCGTAAACTCCAAAAGAGCAAAGATTATGTTTGTCTTGTTCATTGTGGCAAGCCCGCCCCCACCCCATCCAGCTAGCACAGTACTGGCATGCGGTAAGCACTCAGTAAATATTTATTGAATACATGTATAAGTCTCAATCTGTATGTTCAGCACTGGGGTGAAATTCATGTTCAGTCTTCCGGACTTGGTATTATCATAGTGAAACTTCCAACAGGCCTGTGTTGTGTTGCTGTTGTCTGAGGTGAGAGTCAGCTAACAGTTTGCAAAACAGTTTGAATGTAGATCAGAGTCCAAATGAATGTGTGGCAAGAATTAGAGCCTGATGCCCCCACCTCAAGCTCTGCTTTATTTGGAAAGGGAGCCAACGCACCCAGAAAAATAAGGCAATGATGTTGAGAAAGGAATGGCCTAGGTCCATTGCCACTTTTATGAAGTGAAACCAAAGGCAAACCACTTTGTAGTGGATCCATGAATAGTTAGATGTTCCGGATCCTTGGGAATCAGAAGCCTCCTTTTGTCTGGCTTGCAGAAATTCAGGTCCCCAGAGAGCGAACACAACCAGCACCTGGAACAGAGCTCCTGGCTCTGTTTGCTGTAATTTCCTGTGGGTTGGCAAGCTTTAATGGCATTGCTAATCCAGGAAAGCTGGGCACAGATGTAAATCTCATACCACTGCTGCTTGCCTTCCAGAGGCTTTAGGTTATTTTCTCCTGCCCAACCACAGGACTCTAAAGCTTCCTGCAGATGCTTGACTCTTCCGAAATTTAGATTAGAGGAGGGGAATATCTTCATTTAATCTTTTATTTATATACATTTTTCATCTAAAATGTACAAGACTACTTCCTTAAATAAAACTCTACACACAACTAAACCTCCTCCACAGGAGACTTATAAGGGCCCCCTGTTTTGTCACTCCCTTTTCCTACCACTCCCTTTTTTCTGCTTAATAGCTCCCCACTAATTTCTCAGAGAGCAAGTGGCTCCACAGCCCTATGTGAGTGCAGGGTTTTATCTTTATAATCTGGGTTCCCTGCAGGCTTCCCAGTGAGCAAAAGCTAACACTGCATGCAGATGATGGAAAAGTTTAAAAACCTATTACAAAAGTACTCCAGATGTGCCAAATGTGAAGCTGCTGTAATTAGTATTAAAACAGAGCAAAAAGCCTTCCCCACTCTGAGGCCATTACACCTGGCCCAGCCACCATGGCAACCACAGAACATTTGGGAGAGTGCACAAGAGCAGAGCATTAAACCAGAAGGGAGACCAATTACTTGTCCTCAGCAATTAGGCCCTCCCAGCTCTACTCCACCTGGCCTATATCTCTCTATTAATATCTACCTACTCCCTTCCCAACAACCAAGAGGCAAATGTAGCCCTTACACATATCCTCCTCTCCCACTCCATAACTTGATTCCATTTTCCCTTCTACAGCCTTCCATTTCATATCCTCCAATCCACTTTATCCCCCCTGTTCAGTTCCTACATTACACCCACTTAGCCTGACAACACTCCCCTCCCAGCTCCCTTCCTCAGTACACTTGATAATGGGGTCCTCAGGGCTGGGGAACTCAGGAGCCCAGCAGGAGACTACTTTCCTTGCCCTGTTGCCAGGCTGAACAAAGAGCGAGAGCGGTTGTCTCTTTCTGGAGATTTACTGAGCAGAACTAGGCAGCAGGTAGCCATAGCATTGTTTAAAGTGATGGTTTACTGCCAGCTGTTTTCCCTGCAGCTCTTTGAGAGAGACCCAGCACATCAAGACACCTAATAAATGTTAAATAATACCAACTGCAAATTTAATGCCTGGAGGTTCAGAAAGAATGATAGCAGAACATCAAATTACTATACACTGTTTCCCTTTCCCAGCTCATGAAAAGGACTAGCTCAATGAAGAACTACAAAACTCCGATCAGATGAAGTGTTCTCTCCGAAAATGTTGGCCAAGTTCTCCTCAGTTGTTATATTTATTTTCTGGCGGAGAGAGTATCAGTTAAAGTGCTCTGCTGCTAACCAAAAGGTTGGTGGTTCAAGTCCTCCTAGAGGCACCTCGAAAGAAAGACTTGGTGATTAACTTCAGAAAAGTTAGTCATGGAAAACTCTATAGAGAGAGACAGTTCTACTCTAAATCACATGGGGCCACCATGAGTTGGAATTAACTTGACAGTAACTTGTTCATGTGTGGGAGGAAAGAAAAAAAATGTGTCTACTCCTAACTTGCTAAGGGACCCCACGCATGCAGGTTTCTATACCTTGCCACAAAACATTCCTTTGGGAACTTTCCAAGCAAAATGCTGGTTTGACCCAGTATGGTGGTTTTAGTCCTAGGAAAAAAAATTGCATTTCAATCAAATTTTGCAAATTTCAATACTGTATATTTATTGATTTGCCTTATAATGTTAAATATGAATGAGTGAGCTTCACTTAACTGTGGTTGCAAACTTGTTAGCATTCATTTGTCAGAAGAGACAAATGTTAAACAATTAACAATCTATAGTTTTATTAAAGAAGTGACTGTTAAATGAAAAAATCAAATAAAGCTCTGTTATCAAAAATTTTTGTGATAAGCAATTGTTTTAAAATTCTAAATTTTCTGTGTTGTGTTTTCTTAAAGTGAGACATGTTCAAACTAAAAATAATGAGCCAATTTATATTAAAGAGGATGTGCAAATTTAATTTCATTTTTTTGAATTGTGCTTTGGGTGCAAATTTACAAAGCGGATTTGTTTTACATTAAATAGTTCATGCACATTTGACTTTACAGCCCAGATTACCATCCCCAACCATAAAATAACTCTCTTACCCTCCCCTCCCTGTGACTACCCCCTCCCTGTGCCCTTCTTATGCATTCCTATCTGTCCTGCTTTCCCTCTATGTGAATGCTGCCCCTGTGATGTCTCATGGCTGATTGATCTAAGGGGTTCATCTCCCTAGGGTTGTTGTTGTTGTTATTATTTATCATCAAGTCAGACCCAACTCATAACGACCCCTCCTTGGGTCTCCAAGGCAGTATCACTATGGAACTGGATTGCTCAACCTTCCTTCCGAGGAATGGCTGGTGGGTTTGAACTGCCAGCCTTCTGGTTAGCAGCCAGTACCTACGTAGGTGGGTGCATTTCCCCGGCGTAGGTGATAAATTTTTAACCTTTAAGAGTTATTTATTTATTTTTTAAGTTCTAACATTTTTTTCAGTGACTCGTTTATTCAACAAATATTTATCGAACAGCTACTAAATGTATAGGAGCTCTGGTGGTGTAGTGCCTAAGGCATTTGACTGCTAACCAGGAGGCTGATGATTCAAACCCACCAGCCACTCCTCAGAAGGAAGACTGGGCAATCTACTTCTATAGAGATACCTCCTCAGAAACCCAAGGAGGGGTCACTATGAGTCCAATCAACTCGATGGCAGTGAGTTTGTTTTTTTTGACATATGTATTGGGCTAAGCACTATGTTAAGTAAAAGAGATAATAATTATAAACTAGCACTTACAATATAACAGGTACTTTTTATTTAAAGTGCTTCTTTCTATACATTAGTCTATTTAATCCTCACAACAACTCTAAAAGGTATGTATTGATTTATTTCCATTTTATAGATGACGAAACAGAATCAGAGGTGTCATAGAACTAGGAAGTACAAAAGCCATCCAGGCAGTGTAATTCTAGAATCTCTGTTCTCAATACCATGTTGTTAATAAGGCAAAGAAGAGAGGAGCTTGGTCCTTAAAGAAAATAGAGGAAAGACAGACAAGTAACCTACTTAAAACAATGTAAATACTGTGAACAGTAAGTGTGGACAAATTATCAAAGTCCTAAAAGCAAAAACAAACAAACTCACTGCCATCGAGTTGGTTCCAACTCCTAGCAATCCCTCCTTGGGTTTCCGAGGTGGTATTACTGCAGAAGTAGATTGTTCAATCTTCCTTCTGAGGAGTGGCTGGTGGGTTTGAACCGCCAGTCTTCTGGTTAGCAGTCAAATGCCTTATGCCCTATGCCACCAGAGCTCCTAGGAGAGCTCAAAAGAGATGGTAATTAATTTTGCCTAGGGAAAGATTACTCACGACTTCATGAAAACTTCGGAACTGAGGACTAAAGATGAGGTGGAGGTTTGCCAGGCAGACAAGAAGAAAATTCCGAAAGCAGGAATAACATCAACAAGGCATGGAGGCATCATGAAAATGCAGTACATGCACCAGGAGCAGCAAATACTGCCAGTAGGGCTACAGTGTAGGATGCACGCTGTGTGTGAGGATGAGGCCAGTTCTCGCTTGTGAGCGGTGTTTGAACCCTGAGATTTTCTTTCACAGTGAAGTTTAACAAAAAAATGATTTCTGGACTTAGAAACAAAGAGCATGACCACTTGACTGCATGTCTCCAACCCCTCACATATATATATCCAGTCAGGTAAGACCAGCTGTGGAGCTATGGTTTTAGGCAAGAAAGTCTTACTTTCCCTGAGGTTAAAAAAATTGGAGGGCAGGCAGCTTTGTTTATCTTTGTTGTTTCTTTAGCTAACAAAAGACTGCACCCCTGACCACTCTCATTAGGTCACTGAAAATTTCAAGCACTGGGGAAGTATGTGAATTTACTATTTTCTTGGACACTATTATATCAGCCTCTGCCACAAAAGAAAATGCACTTCAGTGCTTCTTCCTCAGGTCTTACCTTTGAGCTCTTATCTTTTGGTGCCACGACAGGAAGGAGGTACCCAGGTGAAGGCACAAAGTCAGACATGCCCCATTAGAGGCTATGAGGAATATGGAGTGAGTATTGTAGGTAGTGTATGAATATGTATCTATTAGAAAAGTCCTCATACCTTGAGTAATTTTTTTAATGACTTTAAAGCCTTCAATTTAAAAACTTAAAGTTGGAGTAATTTTACCAACACAGGTCAAAAGTACCAAGTCTGCTTTGAATCTAGAAGAACCCTGAAATCTAGTATTTAATGCTCCTATAATCAAAACTGGAGCTTTGGTAACACAGTGGTTAAAGTATTCAGCTGCTAACCAAAAGTTTGGCAATTTGAACCCACCAGCCACTCCGCTGCAGAAAGATGAGGCAATGTGCTTCCACAAAGATATACCAAAAAAAAAAAAAACCACCTCATTGCCGTGGAGTTGGATCCGACTCATAGCAACCCTTCCTTGGGTTTCCAAGGTGGTATCACTACAGAAGTAGATCACCCAATCTTTCTTCCGGAGAGTGCCTGGTGGGTTTGAACAGCCAGACTTCTGGTTAGCAGTCAAATGCCTTTGGCACTATGCTACCAGTCCATAAAGATATACAGCCTCGGAAATGTGGTGGGACAGTTCTACTCTGCCCTATAGGATCATTATGAGTCAGAACTGAATGGATGTCAGTGAGTTTGGTTTTTGTTTTATAACCAACACTGAATACTCTTCAAGCGTGTTTCTGACCTAGGGGATTTTCCTTTAGATTGATTAAAAAAAAAAAATTCACTGCTGTTGAGTCGATTCAGACTCATAGTGACCCCTCCTTGGGTTTCCGAGGTGGTATCACTGCAGAAGTAGATTGCCCAACCTTCTTTCCGAGGAGCGGCTGGTGGGTTTGAACCGCCAGCCTTCTGGTTAGCAGTCAAATGCCTTAGGCACTATGCTACCAGAGCTCCTTTAGATTGATAGTAATCTTCAAAATTAAGTCCACTTTAGCCAGCTAGTGGTTTCACTGTAAAAGTTAGCGTGTCCTTAATGAGAATAAGATCCGTGCCTCAATGAGGCCTTTTCAAGATCAAATTGTGATTGTGGGTGGGATTGGAGGGGAGGAACAAAACAATATCTGTGACAGAAATATAGATGGAGGAATTCTCTTCTTGGAGAGATGATCCACATTCTTCCCATCCATAACCCTGATCTCACCCCACTACTTCCCTGGTTTAGGAATGTTACATGGACTTATTGGCCAAGATTATACAGATCCCTCATGTGGATGTTGTGTAAAGATGGCTTTTGTTGTTATTAGCCGTCATCAAGTCAAGTCTGACTCATGATGACCCTATGTGCACAGTAGAACTGCTCCTCAGGATTTTCAAGGCTGTGACGTTTTTGGAAGCAGGTTGCCAGGCCTCTGGGTAAGTTCAAACTACCAGCCTTTTAGCTAGTGGTCATATATTTAACCATTTGCATCACCCAGAAACTCACAGATGATAGTAGTATATTTTTAATTTCAATTTAGGCTGAAAGCATACTAAAAAAACCCACAGGAATATGATGTTATTAAACACTGGAAAAATAGAATTTATCATTTACTAATTTATGTAGAAGGAGCTCTGGTAGCATACTGGCTAAGGTACTTGACTGCTAACCAAGAGCCTGGCGTTTCAAATCCACCAGCCACTCCTCCGAAGGAAGGTTGGGCAATCAACTTCTGTAGTGATACCGCCTCAGAAACCCAAGGAGGGGTTGCTATAAGTCCAGTCCGACTTGACGGCACATAACAACAACACAACAATTTATGTAGTCCTTGGTTGCTTAACTTTAAAACATTTCCATTCCTTCTTCTACCCCATCCCCAACTCCAAGCAGATTTTAGATAATACTCACATGTCTGTAAGGCACTCTGAGATCCTTGGCTAGAAGACTCTGTGCAGAAACAAAAGGTATTATGTTTATTGATTATTCATTAACACGTGAAGTAGTTGTCTGGAAATGAGAGCACACTAAAGATTTACCTTGTTTTGTTCTTTTTCTTTTGTAGTATTTTGCAATGCATGCCACTGATAAAAGTAGGAGGGTCAATAAAATCAATGGGATTAACACCATTAGTATAAATTCTAACTGATTTGCCTCCTCAGGGCTATCATTGAAAGTCGAATTTGTATCTGCAGTGAATGTTTCTGTGGTCACTGTAGCATATGTGCTTGAAGTAGTCTCTTCATCCATTCCTTCCTCTTCCAGGGTCATATATGCTGACATCACTGGTTCTTTGTAATTATCTATGGAAACACACACGAAATTGAGATTGCCATGAAGACAATGCGAGTATGTGATGGTTTCAATGATTTTTAAATTCATCCTACCTGCATCCAGTGATAAATTTGATCCACTGTCCTTGGCCTTCCAGTTCAGTATGACACAGAGTATTGATTGAACATAAGTGAAACTCAAGCTGGGAGCATATTGAACATAGAACCAGAGCCCAGACATAAACTTCTCACAAATGCAGGCAGTGTACTCTTCCTCGGCCAGACACGTTAGACACACTTAAGCAAAGAGTGTCAGGAAGTTTGTCATGTCAAGGGTGATTTCTCAAGCCAAATTGTATGATATCCCAGGGAATCACCTGTTATTTAAAGAGTTGTCATGATATTTTAATAAAAATTTCTGAATAAATTTAACTTCATATTTACTGAAATTTAATTACCTACCTACAAAGTCAATAATTATAATGAAATGTTCAAAGACCTGGAGTTAGATAACCAAAAGGGAAGAACACACTTGACATTTCTCAAGCTGAAAGAACGGAAGAAAAAATTCAAGCCTCAAGTTGCAATATTGAGAGATTCTATGGGAAAAATATTGAATGATGCAGGAAACATCAAGAGAAGATGTCAGGAATACACAGAGTCACTGTACCAAAAAGAACTGATTGATGATCATCCATTTCAGGAGGTGGCATATGATCAAGAACCAAAGGTACTGAAGGAAGAAGTTGAAGCTGCACTGAAGGAACTGGCAAAAAACAAGGCTCCAGGAATTGACAGAATACCCATTGAGATGTTTCAACAAATGGATGTCATGCTGGAGGCACTCACTCATTTATGCCAAGAAATTTGGAAAACACCTACCTGGTCAACTGACTGGAAGAGATCCATATTTGTACCCATTCCAAAGAAAGGTGATCTCACAGAATGTGGAAATCATTGAACAATATCATGAATATCACACACAAGTAAAATCTTACTGAAGATAATTCAAAAATGGTTCCAGCATTATATTGACAGCATACTTCCAGAAATGCAAGCTGGATTTAAAAGAGGACGTGGAATGAGGGATATCATTGCTGATGTCGGATGGATCTCTCTTGAAAGCAAAGAATACCAGAAAGATGTTTACTTGTGTTTTATTGACTATACAAAAGCATTTGATTGTGTGGATCATAACAAATTATGGATAACATTGAGAAGAATGGGAATTCCAGAACACTTAATTGTGTTTATGAAGAACCTGTACATAGACCAGGAGGCTGTTGTTCAAACAGAACAAGGGGATATTGCATGGTTTAAAATCAGGAAGGGAGCGTGTCAGGGTTGTATCCTTTCACCATACTTATTCAATCTGTATGCTGAGCAAATAATCTGAGAAGCTGGACTATATGAAGAAGAATGTGGCATCAGAATTGGAGGACGACTCATTAACAACCTTCAATATGCATACGACACAACTTTCTTGCTTAAAGTGAGGATGACTTGAAGCACTTACTGATGAAGATTAAAGACAATCTGCAGTATGGATTACACCTCAAAATAAAGAAAACAAAACTCCTCACAATTGGGCCAATAAGCAACATCATGATAAATGGAGAAAAGATTGAAGTTGTCAAAGATTTCATATTACTTGGTTCCACAATCAACACTAATGGAAGCAGCAGCCAAGACATCAAATGATGTATTGTACTGGACACATTTGCTGCAAAAGACCTCTTTCAAGTGCTGAAGAGCAAAGATATCTTTTTGAAGACTAAGGTGTGCCTAACCTAAGCCATGGTATTTTCAATCACCTCATATACATGTGAGAGCTGGACAATGAATAAGAAAGACTGAAGAAGAGTTGATGCTTTTCAGTTGTGGTGTTGGCAAAGAATACTGAAAGTATCATGGACTGCCAAAAGAACAAACAAATCTGTCCTGGAAGAAGTGTGGCCATAATGCTCCTTGGAAGCAAGAATGGCTGGACTTTGTACAACCTTTCTAGGTCATGTTGTCAGAAGAGACCATTCCCTGGAGAAGGTTATCATGCTTGATAAAGTGGAGGGTCAACGAAAAAGGGGAAGGCCTTCAACAAGATGGGTTAAAACAGTGGCTGCAATGATGAAGTCAAGTATAGCAGGGATTGTGAGGCTGGCACAGGACCAGGCACTGTTTCCTTCTGTTGTACATGGGGTTGCAATGAGTTGGAGACAACTCAACGGCCCCTAACAGTAACAGCAACAACAATTAACTGCCACATAATACTTTTTGATGTGACGGAATGCACCCAGTGTCTCAGTTTTTAATGAAATCATTCCCAATCAATGGGAAGGAATTATATGAAATTAGAGTGAGTGCTTAGATTTCAGTGTCAGGTCCTACATGCTTTACAGAACTGAGTCTGCCATTGAAATTATCTGACAGAAATACTGTTGGATTCAAAATAAAATAATATTCATATCACATTTATAAATTCTCTAGAAGTTCCTTCAGAGACTAAAGAAACTGTGCCAATATTTTAATTTATTTAATAAGATGCAACTTTACAATTTTCCCTATTAAAAGACATAAGCAAGTTTATCCTGTTTGACTCTCAAATTGTATTGAATGACCATCCTGTGACTCATCACAGGATAGGAAAGGACTAGTCATGATGACTATTTGAAAAACCTTTCCCTAACCTGGCTTTGCTGTGGTCATTATAAAATAAACTGATGGTTTTCCTCCTAGCTTGTTGTAATGTTGCCTACCATTCATATAAGGAGTTCTGGTGGCATAGTGGTTAACACATTCAGCTGCTAACCAAAAGGTCAGCAGTTTGAACCCACTAGTTGGCCCACAGGAGAAAGATGAGGGAGAAAGATAAGGCATTTTGCTTCTGTAAAGATTTACAGCCTTGGAAACCCTATGGGGCAGTGCTATACTGTCCTATGGGGTTGCTATGAGTTGAAATTGACTTGATAGCAGTGCGTTTGGGTTTTTTGACTATTCATATGGGGCCCACTGAGGAAGTATCTTGTAAAAGTTCTTTCTAAAATGAAAAGTGCTATGCCAACGGAGCATTCTGCTGCTTTAAATTACACTCTACAAGTTGGGCCATGACTAATATAACTCTAACTCAACTCTGTAAATTAGACTTTGATTCTATAGAATGACAAAATTTGCCATTGCAGAGCCAATTATATATATATATATATATATATATTTGTCTTTCTTCATAATTGTGTGGTGATGGATTCTTTGTGTTGGGTTAAAACATAAAAACATTCATCTGGTCATAGTCTGATTATTTTGGTTTTATAGATAATATTCCAGTTCCCCCAAGACCAGGGAATCCACTTGATAATGGATAATGACTTTGGTAAGTGCCATCCAAAACTATCAGAGTCAAGTACAAACTGCAGAGTATACCATACTAACTTACTATAGCAACAACTATGAGGATGGTGCAGGACCAGGCAGTATGTCCTTCTGTTATACGTAGGGTCACTCTGAGTCAGAACTGACTCCATGGCACCTAACAACAGCAACATAACTTACTGGGTTTTTCACATGCACATATCAAAAGCAGAATTTAAACATTTTAAAAAGTATCTGCCATTTACTGACCTCTACCCTCTAGGTTAAGTGTCTTTGTCCTATATAAGTCTTTGAAATAAGTCAATAAAATATTTTTTTTTTCCCATGCAACATTTCATACACATTTTATTTCATGACATTGATCACAATCCTCATAATGCAACAGTTCTCTTCATTCTTCCTCCCTGTGGTTGTTTTTCTTCTGTGTCTCTTTCCTTTGCATTCCTGCCCTCTGAGCTATCTCCCTGTGCAATGGTTGCCCTTCTGATCTCTTGTGATTGATTGTTCTAAACAACAACAAAGGAGAGTACTTAACTGATGTAAATGTTCACCTTGTAGGCCTGTCTGTTGTTTGGCTGGAAGCCATGGGATTGAGTTCAATTCCAGGCCTGAAGAGTGATGAGAAGCCCAGAGTCTCTGGGATTTCACCATTCTCTATCAGACCAGTAAGCCTGGACTTTCTTTTTTTTTAAATTATTTTGAGTTCTGTTCCACATTTTTCTCCCACTCTATCCATGATCTCCTACTCTGATCCCTTTCTGAGTGACTGACAGTGGTAGTCAGCTACCATTAGTTCTTCTGGTCTCAGGGTCATGTAGGCTGAGGTGTGCATGGTCCACTAGTCCCTTGGACTAATGATTTCCATGTGTCTTGGGTTTTCTTCATTCTTCTTCGCTCCAGACAAGGAGAGAACAATTGTTGCACCTTAGATGGCCAATTGTGAGCTTTTAAGATCCTACTCACCAAAGTAGGACGTAGAACAATGTTTTTATGAGGTATGTTGTGCCAATTGAGCTTGAGTACCCTGTGACCATGGTTCCCAGCCTGCAGGTACAGTGACTCGCTCCCACAAGGTGTTTGGCTGTGGTTAAGAAGTTATAATAACTTTACCCCCTGTTAACTCTATTATATAGATGATGTCCTTATGTTGTTGTTGTTGTTATTTGCCATCGGGTCAGCCCCGACTCATAGCGACCCCTCCTTGGGTTTCCGAGGCAGTATCACTACGGAAGTAGGAATGCCCAACCTTCCAAGGAGTGGCTGGTGGGTTTGAACTGCCAGCCTTCTGGTTAGCAGTCAAGTGCCTTAGGCACTATGCTACCAGAGCTCCTTGATGTTCTTATAGCACATATAAATATAAGGGTATAAATATCATCTGGCAAACTCATCTGTCATGGGTATATTCCCTTTTGCTTAACCATATCTGATCATTTAACCTGTCTACCTATGTATCCACCCATAAATGAATGTTTGTCATTACTGATAATGCAGTATGAAGTGTATGTAAAAGTGTTTACCTTTGTAGTCTGTTGCTTTTTGTATATTACCTTTCCCTTCACCCAAATTTCTACTTATCTCTTACCTATCTAGCAAATTTCCATCCCCTCCCCTCCCATCCCAGGTAACCAACAAAGGAAATTTCCTTCTATAGATAAACCTTTCCTTAGCTTTTACAATAACGGACTAATACAATATTTGTTCTTTTGTGATTGACGTATTTCACTCAGCATAATGTCCTCCAAGTTCATCCATGTTGTGAGGTGTTTCCAGGAGTCTTCATTATTCTTTAGTGTTGCATAGTATTTTATTGTGTATATGTATCATAGTTTGGTTATCCGTTCACACATTGATGGTTGCTTCTATCTCTTTGCTATCGTGAACAGTATTCACACATATTTTAAAGCCTTTATGTATCGTGTATCATCCTGGACCAGCAAAAGACTTGTGCACCAAGATGACGTCCTTATTAAAGTCATCCTGCATGCAGAAATCAAACAGCACTCTTCACTGATGACCCAGGCCAGTGAACACTCAATGGCGTGGTGGTAGAGTGGAGTTGGGGGGTGGCATACACAAGTGCTGTTATCATTGTTGTTGTTGTTGTTGTTATGTGCCGTCGAGTCGGCCCTGACTCATAGCGACCCCTCCTTGGGTTTCCGAGGCAGTATCACTATGGAAGTAGGATTGCCCAACCTTCCTTCCGAGGAGTGGCTAGCTGCTGTTAAATCAACCTCCAGCTCTTGGTGACCACATACCTAATGGGATCGGATTATTGTTATTGATAGGTTTTCACTAGCTTATTTTTTCAGAAGCAGATCCCCAAGCTAGATCTTCCTAGTCTGTCTTAGTCTGGAAGTTCTGCTGAAACCTGTTCAGCATCATAGCAACGTGCCAGCCTTCGCTGACAGACAAGTGGTGGCTGCACATGAGGAGCACAGGCCAGGAAGCAAACTCAGGTTTCCTGCCTGGGAGGCAAGAATTCTACCTCTGAGCCCCACTGCCCTCCATCATTGGTGGCAGTGACCTTTATTTCTTGAGGTCAGTTCTTATGGACCTTCTTTGAATACCCAGAACCCTCTTAATTCTGTTGCTTACTTCTGCTGCTGTAGCTGCTGCTACTATTTCAGGCTAATCTTTACTGAGAACTTACTAAGGGTCACCCCCTGTGCTCTGCCTTTTACATGGTTTATCCATGTTGACCTCACCATTTTTCAGATGAGGAAACTAAGACAAAAGAGGTTACAGCTTGCCCGAGATCACAGAGCTAACATGGTGGAGTGAAGATTTGAACCAAGGAGGGTTGATCGCAGAACCCCTGCTTTTAACTTCCAATCGGGGGGGATATAATGATTACAAATCATGAAGTTTGTTCATAAAGTGATGAACAAGAGAGGGAGTCTCATGTTCCTTCATCTCGGCCTATACTAAGAGGTAGGTTTTGGCATGAGGAGGAGGAGGGAAAAGGTTCCCAGAAACCTCAGCTTTGCTGGGGCTCTTGCTGCTCTAAAGCTCTTCAGCCCAGGCTCTCACTGCCAGCAATGTTGCCCAGAATGAGAGGATCTTTTCAGCATCCTCCAAGGAAGGAGAACGATGTTCCCAATAGAACACTTAGAGCTCTGAGTCACCATTTGACTGTGACCCCAGAAGAGAAAATAAGAAAGGAAAAGTTGTTGTTGTTGTTGTGTGCCATCAAGTCGGCCCCGACTCTCAGCAACCCCTCCTTGTGTTTCCGATGCAGTATCACTACGGAAGTAGGATTGCCCAACCTTCCTTCCGAGGAGTGGCTGGTGGGTTTGAACCGCCAGCCTTCTGGTAAGCAGTCAAGTGCCTTAGGCACTATATGCTACCAGAGATCCTAAGAAAGGAAATAGCTAGCAAGAATAATGAGGGTGTTTCTACCATTCAGATTGAAAGAGAAACAGAAAGAAGCACACCAGAGGCTTCTGGGTTATGCACACTTAGTTTTTAGCATGAGAGACAATGTTGATCACTGGTGGTCCTTGTTGACATTGCAGTGTGAGAAGGGCCAGGAATTTCTCTCCACAATATCCTTTCATACACGTCTTCATGTAAATTTTCCATACTAAGCATCATTTGATTTCTCAGATTCTCTAGTGCCTCTGAATAAATATTATTTAGATCCAGGATTCTTTTTCTTTCTCACTTTCTTTTACTCTGCAAGTCCTTATCTCCAGGGACTCCTAAAGCCTCTCATTCAACCCTCCCTACTCCAAACAACTCCATAATAGGTTCAAAATAATAATAATAATTGACATTTATTAAATGCTTAGTATGAGCTAGGTCCTAGAATAAACATGCATTATCTAATTTAATCTCACAATAACTTTACTGTCCACATTTTGCATATGAAGAAACTGAGTCTCGAATGTTTTACCCCAGGTTACAAACAAACCTGCCATTTGTGTAATAAATTCTATAGCCATACTGATACGGAGGGTTTGGAAGCTGCATTTCCTCAAGGCCTGTCAGCATATGTGCCAAATGAAAGATGTGGTTTCTAGCAGTTGTGGGAATTTGGACAAATTATCCTTTAATGATTTAATATTCTTATCTGTACAACCAGGTGATCTCCTTTTAGGAGTCCTATTTCCACAAGGAAGGTCTGGTGGCATATAGTGCCTAAGGCATTTGACTGCTAACCAGAAGGTTGGCAGTTCAAATCCACCAGCCACTCCACAGAAGCACGACTGGGCAATCTACTTCCACAAAGATTTATCTTCTCAGAAACCCAAAGGGGGTCATTTTGAGTCAGAATTGACTCCATGGCAGTGAGTTTGTTTTTTGTCTGATATATTTCCACAAGAGTTGGAACTGACTGGACATCAAGAGGTTTGGTTTTTTTGGGGTGGGGTGGGGGATGGTGGTGGTGGTGGTGGTTTCTATTTCCACATCTCTATAAGGAGCCCTGGTGGTACAATGGTTAAGTGCTTGGCTGCTAACTGAAAAGTTGGCAGTTTGAAACCACTCGCAGCTCTGCAGGAGAAAGATACAGCAATCTGCTTCTGTAAAGTTTCCGAACCAAATCAAACTCAGTGTCATTGAGTCGATTCCAACTCACAGTGACCCTCATTGGGTTTCCAAAACTGTACATTTTTATGAAAGGAGATTACCTCATCTTTCTTCTGTGGAACAGCTAGTGGATTCAAACAACTGACCTTTTGGTTAGCAGCCAAATGCCTTAACCACTATACTACCACAGCTCCTTCCAGTTCTACTCTATCTTAACAGGGTTACTATGAGTCAGAATCAACTCAGTGGCAACAGGTACTGTGGCTTAGAGGTAGAATTTCCTCCTTTCATGCAGCAGACCAGGATTTGATTCCCTTTTACTGTACCTCATGATGGCCACCACCCACTTGTCAGTGGAGGCCTTGCATGCTGATATATGCTTCTAAACTATGACCGACTAGGAAGAAAAGCCTAATGAAATATTTCTTAAAATCAGCCAATAAAAATCAGCCTATAGATTACAGTGGTTATGTAACCAATCATGGGGATGGTGTGGAACCAGGCAACATTTGGTTCTGTTGTGCATGGGGTCTGTCATGAGACTCCATGGCAGCTAACAACATCTGTGATTCTAAGGTGTCTATCTCAATTTTAATTCATTTTCACAAACAGATACTATACACATGCCACTAAGTTCAAAAAGGAAGTTTACTACCACTTTTTGCCTAGTTACTTGATCCAGAGACAACTACTATTTCTGCTGCCTTCCAGAGAGACTCTATGCATATATAAGCATAAATGTTGTTTCCTGAACTGTTTCTCTGTTTGAATATTTTCTTTGTTGTCGTTGCTAAGAATATCCATGGCAAACATAAACGAATAATTTCTACAAGTACAGTTCACTGACATTGATTACATTCTTTTAGTTGTACAACCATTCTTACCCTCCTTTTCTGAATTGTTTCTCATCAACATAAATATAAACCTACTGTACCTTAAGCTTCCTATCTAATCTTTCAAGTTACTTTTGTCAATTTGATCCCTTATAGATAGTTCTTTAAAAGAACACAATGCTTAAGGCAGACATTCTTTACTAGTTAAGCTAACTCTTACTTGGTTTAAAGAAGACTTCAGAGGACATCTTTGGTTTAAGGTATGATTTTTTAAAAAACCCCACAAGTAGCTCAGGACCATAGTTGCAGGGGGACATCAAGCTCAACTGGCATAACATATTACACAAAATATTGTTCCACCTCCTACTTTGGCGAGTAGCGACTCGCCATCTAGATGCAATGATGGGTCTCTCCTCATCCAGAGCAAAGAAGAATGAAGAAAAACAAAGTTTCATGGAAACAATTAGTCCTAGCGACTGGTACACCATGCGATCCACAACCTATACGACTGTGAGACCAGAAAAACTACATGGTACCCGGCTACCACTGTGGCTTTCAGCCAAACAAAAGATAGGCATAGGAGTTGAACATTTACCTGAGGTAGATACACTCCTTGGAAAGAACAATCATGGGAGAAAGAAGGGCTATTTATGCACAGGGAGACAGCTCAGGGACCAGGGGTGCATGGAGGGATGGACACAAGGAAGAGGTGACTGTTGGGAGGTAGTGGGAGGGGAGCTGTTGCATTGTGGTGAATTGTGGTCAATGTCATGAGACAAAGTGTATGTGAACTGCTGTATGGAAAGTGAATTTGCTCTACAAATTTTTACCCAAATCACAATAAAAAAAAAAAAAAACCACAAGTAGTAGCAAAATTTATATGCTGTTATGCTCCTTGTAGACCCTTGATCTTGAAGATTATCAGCATTTTGTATCTGTATACAGACAGCTGTTTCATATTTCTACTCATTATTTGGTTATACCATAACCCATTCCTACTGATGAAGATTTAGGTGGCTTCTTTTCTGTTTCCAAAAATAATTCTAATGCTGCCATAAACACCCTTGTGCATTTTCAGTTGACACATATGCAATATATTCTGCAGTGTATCTCAAAAGTGAAAAGAGCAGATAAAGGATGTTGGGTGCTGGGAGAGGGAAGGAAGGACAAAATGACTGTTGGTGATCTGATCTCCAAAAGTTCTCCAAGACAACCTTAGTCCTGTCTTCACTGAGACTTTGCAGCAACTGAATCAGAGAAGGGCTGGATATGCAGGGGTCTATGGTGGAACACCAGGCTTAGTCCACAGCCTGTGGAAAGGGAAGGAAAGTTGAAGACACTGGAGATCAGTCCCAAGAATTCATGTAAGGAGGAGTCAAATATCATCAAAAGTAGAGCAGGAAAACCAGGGTAAACTCTAGAATCAAATCAGTAACTAGGAGTGGGCAACCAGGGGAACAGAGGTGGACAAAACCAATGTAGAAACCGGAAGAAGATCCACGTATCACAAGAGCAGGATGCATAGAGCTGCTTTTTCCCAAATCAGTACATCTGTTCCTCTCATGGCCTGTGGGCCAATGGCACCTCTTGACCCAATGGACATGGGGCCCCTAAAACCTCAGCTTCAGAACCTCTGTGGACTCTAGCATTTTCTAAGCAACACTTGCTAAAGCCTCTAATAAACCCAAACCAAACCTATCTTTATTTTTTTTCATTTTCCATTCATTTTTAAACCTACTGCAATCTGGCCACTATGTCAGGCTCAGCACTCAAATTGCTCTTACTGAGTTACACTCAGACCAAACCCAACCCACTGCCATTAAATCAATTCTGACTCATAGTGACCTTACAGGACAGAGTAGTACTGACCCCTAGGGTTCCTAAGACTATAAATCTTTACAAAGCAGATTGCCTCATCTTTCTCCTGCAGAGATGCTGATGGGCTTGAACTCCCAACCTTTTGGTTAGCAACTGAATGCTTTAACCACTACTCCAAGGCCTATAATAGTAGATGCTGATTTTCTTAAAGAGCCACCCTATGCTTCTTGGTAGCATAGTGGCTAAAGCACTTGACTGCTAACCAGAAGGCTGGCGGTTCAAACCCACCAGCCACTCCTCGGAAGGAAGGTTGGGCAATCCTACTTCCGTAGTGATACTGCCTCGGAAACCCAAGGAGGGGTCACTATGAGTCGGGGCTGACTCGACGGCACATAACAACAACAACAACATGCTTCTTGGATAAAAGTGATGTTTTTACAATCTCAGGTGTCTAGCACCACTATGGAGCAACCCAGGGCTCTCTTTAGGGAAATAAGAGTCTGGAACATGTTCCCTACAGGACATGCAGAAGAATTTGTTGTGTTTTGCTCCAAGACTCTGTGGACACATCCCTGCCATCATGGAAAGATGACTAGATTTGGATTAAGAAGAGCTGGGCTTGAGACTCTGGCACTGCCCTCATTATCTGTGGGGCCTGGGAAGACTTTCTCAGCTTTTCAGCCTTCAGTTTTCTAAAAGCCAAAATGTAAGTCTTCTGCCTTGCCTGTCCCACAGTGTTTGTATGAAGAGCAAATGAAACAATGAACGTGAAAATTCTTTACAACCCATAAAATGCCATACACATCTCAGGGGTTGATGTATTTGTTATCTTCTTTATCCCACTTACTCTCCTTCCCAGGGGTAGATCACCCAATCAAAGTTGTGGTGAAACTCACGTGAAATTGTAAGTAAGCACAGGTTTACCTTTGCTTACTGGGTAGTCTGACACTGCTTCTTCCTCATTTCTAGTCTTACCTATTTCTCTGCTGTTCCCCAGGAGATTAATCTTCCTGATAAAACTTCCTCATTTCAATATTGTATCTTCTTATCGAAATTTGAACACATTTCAGGGTAAAAGGATTGGGGCCTGGGGTTGAAACTGGAGGAACTTCAGGAGATAGAGATGGGAAGAGTGAGAGTGAAGAGAATGGCATTAGCAAGCAAACATGCAGACTAGAAGACGACATAATAAGGAAAGTACACTAAAAGCAGAAGGCAAGGTAGGGGTCC
The DNA here is from genome assembly GCF_000298275.1 of Orycteropus afer afer. Lineage (NCBI taxonomy): Eukaryota > Metazoa > Chordata > Mammalia > Tubulidentata > Orycteropodidae > Orycteropus > Orycteropus afer. Next base: position 1,327,199 of record NW_006922165.1, read on the forward strand.
ACCTGGGTGGCATGTCACCATTGCCTCCCGAATCAAGGTGTGGGGGCCCAAGGTTTGTGGCCTCTTGGGCTGCAGAATTTGCAGGAGCTATGCCTTTTGGGTGGTCCAATCATGACTATCTCTCAAGAGACTACCCAAACTCTCCCAAGTTCTCTCTCTCACTGCTCATATAATGTAGGGTTGTTAGCATCACCTGGAAGTGGTCATATGAATGATGAAACTAAGCTTCAATATCTCACTTTAGTTTTAGTCCTGAAATAGAACATGTCATTGCTAGATAATTAACTGCACAGTGTATGGCATCATTGACAAAGGTTTATTGACAATATTTGTGCAAACATCTGTGGGACTCATATTTCACACATCTGTCCAGGGCCCTTTGGACAATCCCTGTAAATGGAAAAACAGGAAAAATGCTTTAGATGAGGCCAGCAGCCCCAGCAGTGCAGAGAGCACATTGCCCTCCTTATTATGGCTCTGAGCATCACCACATAGTGGAAATGACACCACTTCTTGCTGAAGCAAGCTAGCAAACTTCTCTTTTTTTTGAAAGTGGAACAAATGTGCAACCAAACTCTATTTTTTTAAAGTAGAAAAAAAAAAAAACGTATTATATACCAACTGGAAGACTCCAATACTGGTACTGCAACATGAAATAAAACAGTAAGAGAATGTTGTTAAACTCAAGAGATCATGAAATATGTTGGGCCTTGATTGGATGGCACATTCTTTCAAGGGCCAACTGTGGAACGGACTGTCAATTGTTCATATGCAAGTTTAAGTTGAAGCTGAAGAAAATGAAACCAAGTTCATGAGAGCCAAAATATGACCTTGAGTATATCCTACCTGAATTTAGATACCATCTGAGGAACAGATTTGATGCATTGAACACCAATAACTGAAGACTAGACGAGTTGTGGGATGACATCAAGAACATCATACATGGAGAAAGTAAAAGATCATTAAAAAGAAGGAGGGAAAAAACAAAATGGATGTCAGAAAAGACTGAAACTTGCTATTGAGTGAGTGGAAGAAATAATGAATAAAAGAGAAGATTTCAAAGGTGGCTCAAGAAGACAAAGTAAAGTATTATAATGAAATGTGCAAAGACCTGGAGTTAGAAAAGGGAAGAACATGCTTGGCATTTCTCAAGCTGAAAGAACTGAAAGAAAAATTCAAGCCTCAAGTTGAATTGAAGGATTCTATGGGTAATGTATTGAACAATGCAAAGAGCATCCAAAGAAGATGGAAGGAATACACAGAGTCACTGTACCAAAAAGAATTGGTCAATGTTCAGTCATTTCAGGAGGAACTGGTAAGGGTCAGGTGACCTAATTCTCTCTAGAGAAGTAGAGAGGGGAACAAGGGACTGTTGTTTTCATTATAAGCTCTATTGTACTATTTGACAATTTTGTGAAGTAAAAGTATTCATTTAATATATTTGAGTTGAGAATGACTGCATTAAGTCATAATGGAGTGGACTTTAATTTGTAATTATTTGTGAAGACAGTTTTATTTGGCATTAGATGGTTATATTCATGGTCATATTTATATGGTCAGAATAAATAGATGGTTGAACAGATGCAAAGGTATATCTAAGGTATGGCAGGTATGGCTCTGGGCACCACTTGGGTGGGGGTGGGGATGAGGTGCCAATGAGCAGTTTCTTTTGGCTATCACAGTTTCCATCCTTAGCTGTGAGAAATCATTCAGCAATTTAAAACTAATTCTCACAGGCACTATTTTCCATAGATGCAAGGAAAGAGAATTAAAAATTAATGGCATATTTTAAAAAGTAGTTTAGGCAACTTAATGATTGTTTTGTACACCTTTTCTCTTTAGTCATTAGGTAACATTTCTTTATGTTGAAAAAATACTCAGAAAACTTTCTTTTTGGTTATTTGAGGAGGATCATCTGGTAAAATGCTTTTATGTAATAGTGAGCTCTGGCAATTTTCTTGTGAAGTTCCAATATGTTTTTATCTCGTTGCATTGAGAAAGCTTGAAATTTCAATTTATGATCAGATTCCAACCTGTAGTTTTGTCCATGTTTGTCACTGCTCTGATGTCTTTTTTTTTTTTTTTTTTTTTTAAGTTTCTATTTTAATGTCTTTTTTAGAAGCCTGCTCATGTTTAATCAGATTTGCCTAGACCCTAAAGCTGTCTTTGTCTTAATCACTTAGGGAAGTTTTCATCATGAGGACTCCTTTTTTAATACATTGGAATCCTAACCTGGCCTGTAGTACCTGGCAATTTAAAGAAATGTATATATTTTAATGATAGTTCTTATCATTACTACACTGATTACCATTCACTTTTTATTCTCTCTTTTGAACAGCCAGTTTCAAAATTACAATTTAAAATAGTAACTTAAAACAACTATTTCTAGCCATGCCTTTTGCTCAGGATATTTGCAGCTATCTGGCCTGCTCTTTGAAAGGACCCCTGCTGGCAAAATGGTTAAGAGCTCACTATTAAGTCAGTGGTTCAAACCTACTCCATGAGAAAAAGATGTGGCAATCTGCTTCTGTAACAATTTACAGCCATGGAAACGCTATGGGGCTTAAAGGCATTAGGTTAGTTAGTTAATTAGGTTTGCTCTGTCAGTATCCCTCTGATGTAGGAAAGACTGCCCACCCTAGTTTATAAATGAAATGAACTATTGTTGCCCAAGCACTAAATCATGGCATAACACGCCTTGCTCTAATCAGCACAGGTTCAACATTGCTACAAAGCACAACTGCAAGACAAAGACAAACCTAAACATAAACGGAAGATGTACATTTGTGATAAAATAGAGAACAGCAAAGCAAGGAAAGGAGATGTGGCCTACTATCTCACCCACCATAGGAGGAAACGGGAGCAAGAGGAACAGGGAGAAGATGTAGGCGCAAACATACATAACCAAAAATTCCCCTTTACCAGCCTGTTTGGAGCTCTGATAGCATATTGCCTAAGGCACTTGACTGCTAACCAGAAGTCGGGTGGTTCAAACCCACCAGGCACTCCTTGGAAGGACGGTTGGGCAATCTACTTCCGTAGTGATACTGCCTCGAAAACCCAAGGAGAGGTCACTTTGAGTCAGGTCCGACTTGACGGCACACAACAACAACAACAACAACATGGAGCACAGGAGTGTGACCTGTTCCTTGCATGATGTTTTCTTACTCAAGACTCAAAAGGGAAGTAAATTCTTGAGTTCTTTGAAGTGGTGTGTGAGGAGAGCAAAATTGTGGGTTGGATTTTCTTGTATCAGCAAAGACCTTAATGGATCTCTAAGGCTGGCTTGCTTTTGATCCTATTTCACCAGAATCCACCCTGCCCTTCTGTACTGGAAGGTCTTATTTTTGTTGTTGTTATGTGCCGTGGAGTCAGACCCGACTCATAGCGCCCCCTCCTTGGGTTTCCGAGGCAGTATCTCTACAGAAGTAGATTGCCCCATCTTCCTTCTGATGAGTGGCTAATGGGTTTGAACCACCAGCCTTCTGGTTAGCAGTTAAGTGCCTTAGGCACTATGCTACCAGAGCTGCCTGGAAGGTCTAATAGGCCTCAAGTACTCTGAATTTCAGTAGTGCTGCTTGAGCTACTGATGGTGTGCTGGTCTCACTCTTCTTGCCAACTTTTTCTGCATTTATTGATATAATTCTATGATTGTTTTTCTTATATATATTTTTAAAGTAATGAATTACATTGATGGATGCTCTAAAGCTGATCCATTCTTGAATTTCAGGTTTCATTCTACTTGATTATTGTTTTGTTTTTGTTTGTCTAGTGATAATCTCTTTACTTGTTATTTGAATGTTTCATCTAAGGTTGTCTAAATATTCTTTTAAATTTTTTTACCTGGTTACATAACCAGTATGTCAATGGTCTTAGTGACTAGCCAATATAGCGATGGTCTTTACTTGACAAAAGAAAAGACAAAGATCATAACCATAAATAATTATTAGGTAAAATATAAGATATTCAGTCAAAGTTGACTTTCAGATAAACAACAAATAATTTTTCAGTAAGTCCCATGTAATATTTGTATGTTCTATACTTTTACTAGGGAGCTCTGATAGCACAGTGCTTAAGGCATCTGACTGCTACCCAGAAGGTTGGTGGTTCAAACCCACCAGCCACTCCGTGGAAGCAAGAGTGGGCAATCTACTTCCGTAAAGATTTACTGCCTCGGAAACCCAATGGGGGTCACTATGAGTCAGAATTGACTCTATGGCAGTGGGTTTGGGTTTTTTTTTGGCTTATACTTACACTAAATTACATGGGACATATTTGTGTTAAAAAAACTACCTGAAATTGTATTTTTCCTTGCTAAATCTGGCAGCCCTAACTACAAATAATTTTTAGAAATGCATAAATTGGTTTAATATTGTCAGGGGGCAAAAATTAGGGGGAAAAAAACTTATTAGCAAACCCTAGGCAACTACTGGGAAACTGACAACTATAATGAGGTAAGGAAGTAGGAAATAATAAAGATGGTTTTAATTCATTAAGACAAAAAAAAAAAAAAAACAGAAATAATTTTGAAAACAAATAAGATTATTGGTTTTCATTTTAAGGAAGAGAAAACCAAAAGAACAGAAACCAGAATCCTGCTCTAGTACAGAATTCTCCTGAGCCACCATTTTCAATTACTCAGGAATTGTTTCTGTATCATCTCACTAGGTTGTTGTTATGTGCCGTGGATTCAGACCCAACTCATAGCGACCCCTCCTTGGGTTTCTGAGGCAGTATCACTAGGTAAGGAGAGTGATTTCCCCATTAGGTTTATTAGGCAAATTCTATTTCTTTTTCAAGTTTTTAAATCACTTTTACTGGCTTGAAATTTAGTGTGTATTTGTATTCCCTTTGTTTTCTTTTAAAAAATCTTCCCAAAATGTTGTGACTACTCGGCCTTTCTGCAAATTATTATGCTGCTTAATGCATAATGGTCTGGCTCTGGACTTCGATCCACACTTTGAGAGCTTTGAGAGGAAAGTGGATAAGAACTCTTTCTTGGTATTACTTCATCGATCCAGCAGCATAGTATTCTCTACCCTGTTGTTATCTGATACCATCAAGTCGGATCCAACTCATGGCGACCTCATGTGTGACCAAGTAGAACTGCCCCATAGAGTTTTTTGGTTTTTCTTTTTTTTTTTTTGGTGGCTGTGGCTGTAATCTTTATGGAAGAAAATTGCCAAGGCTTTTCTACTTCAGGGCTATTGAGATTGGATATGAATCACCAATCTTTCAATTCCCACTTGAGCTCAAACCATTTGCATTACCCAGGGAACTTTCTCTACCCTCCCACTGTCATTGAGTTGATTCCGACTCATAGCAACCCCCATTGGGTTTCCAAGGCTGTAAATCTTTATGGAAGCAGACTACCCATCCTTTTTTTGTGGAGTGGCTGGTGGATTTGAATCACTGACCTTTCAGTTAGCAGCCAAATGTCTTCACCACTACACCCCCAGAGCTCCTTCTCTCTACCCTAATGGGGAGCAATAATTGATGCTTATTTTAGCTTGAGGAGACAGAAGTAAACTATTTATGCCTAAAAATATTCTGAAGAGTTAGTTATCATTTTGGGATACAATTATAAAACTGAATTAACTTAAACATCATAGTCATCCAGTATAGTTTCATTATTCTAATGATTGTAATCTTATCATGAATGCAAGTAAATTGAAGGCTATAAGATAAATTTCATATCTTTCATTCATTCAGTCATCACATTTTTGCTATGTGCCTCTTATATGCCAACCACTATTCTAAGCTTTGGGATATAAAGGTAAACAAGACCAGGGCTCTGCTTCTGAGGGAAGTGACCATTCATAGGAGCAATGGCATCCAAACTAATAATGATAACACAGTTTAATAAGAGCCATACATATTTATGGTCAAAGCACAATGAGGACAAAGGAGAGGAAGGCATTCATTGCTGCTGGGGTAGAAAATTGAGGAAATCTTCACAGAGGAATTGACCATTGAATTGAATCCCAGGAGTTCATCAAGAAAAGATGGCAAGGAAAGACATTACAGACAAGGGCACAGCATATGGAAAGGCTCAGTGGACTACAGCTTGGGATATTCAAGTAGTTCTATCATAGGGTTCGTGGTGGGAAGTGGCAATGGTAAATGGAGAAGAAAATCAGGGCCAGCTCTTAAGGGGCCTTGTAATGATAACAAGGGACTTGGAATCTATTCCACAGGAAATGAAAACTCACTGAAGGGATAAAGATAGAAGAAAATGATTGCATTTTTGTTATAGAAAGATTTCTCTGGAGGTTATGTGAAAATGGGTTGGAGAAATATGAGACTGGAGGCAAGGAGACTGGTTAAGAAGTTAATGAAATAGCTTAGGAGAGCTAAAACCAAAACCAAACCCACTGCCATTGAGTTGATTCCAACTCATAGCTATCCCATAGGGCAGAGTAAAACTGCCAAGTTACCTTCAAGGCTGTAGATTTTTATGGAAACAGCCTGCCTCAGCTTTCTCTAGCATAGTGGCTGGTGGATTTGAACTGGTGAACTTTTGGTTGGCAGCCGAATGTATGATCACTGCTAAACCAAACCCACTGCCGTCAAGTCTATTCTGACTCATAGAAACCCCCAATAGGTTCCCAAGGCTGTAAATCTTTATGGAAGTAGATTACCTCGTCTTTCTCCCATGGAACAGCTGGTAGATTAGAACCACTGACCTCTAATAGCAGCCAAATGCCTTACCCAATGTGCCACCAGAGCTTCTATGTTGTTGTTGTTGTTTTGTGCCGTGAGTCGGCCCTGACTCATAGTGACCCCTCGTTAGGTTTCTGAGGCAGTATCAAGTAGATTGGAAATAGATTGCCCAACCTTTCTTCTAAGGAGTGGCTTATGGGTTTGAACCACCAGGCTTCTGGTTAGCAGTCAAGTGCCTTAAGGCACTAAGCTACCAGAGTTCCTAGAGCTCCTATGTTGTTGTTGTTGATATGTGCTGTCGAGTCAGACCTGACTCATAGCGACTCCTCCTTGGGTTTCCGAGGCAGTATCACTGTGGAAGTAGATTGCCCCATCTTCCTTCCGAGGAGTGGCCGGTGGGTTTGAACCGCCAAACTTCTGGTTAGCAGTCAAGTGCCTAAGGCACTACGCTACCAGAGCTCCTATAGCCACTGCTAAAGAGGGCCTGAACTAGCGAGGGGCAGAGTTGGGCAGATAGAAATGGCTAGAGGTAATTATTTGAACATTGACTTAGAGTGAGAGTAAAGCCATGAAACTGAGTGCACTGTCCTAAAAATGGTGTCAGAAGTGAGAATAGGAAACATAAGCGTTAATATGACACAAGCAGGGGTACTCATAGCAGGAAGGGAGCAATCAGAGTCTTAAGAGGAGATTCAGAAAAAATAGCATCATAAAACCCAAGAAAAAAGACCACTTTAATAATTAATTATGTTAAATACTCAGAAAAAATAAAAAGGACAGAAATGGGTCCTTTGGGTTTAGTGATTACAAGGCATTAGTGACTCAGTAAGGAGCTCTGGTCATGCAGTAGTTAAGGCAGTTGGCTGCTAACCAAAAAGTCAGTGGTTTGAATTCACCAGTCACCCCCTGGAAAAAAAGATGAGGCTGTCTGCTTCTGTAATGATTTACAGCCTTGGAAAACCTATGGGGCAGTTCTACTCTGCCCTGTAGGGTCTCTATGAGTTGGAATCGACTCGATGTCAGTGGGTTTGGTTTAGTTTTGGTTGACACAGTAAGAACAATCTGAGTGGTGATATTGATTGTAGCCAGATTGATAGTAGCCGGATTGCAGTGGGTTGAGAAATGAGTGGAAAATGAGAAAATAAAGATTTGTTTACTGTTTTTCAAAGAGACTGAGAGTCATTGAAAGGGAAGATGGAGGAGAGCTAAAAGGAGACTCAATGATAGAGAAGAACTCACATAATTGTTGAAAGGGAATCTAAATTCTGTGTAAATCTTCATCAGAAACACAATAAAATATTCTTTAAAAATAAGAATTATGCTTAACTAAAGAAACCAGACACAAAAGCTACATAATATATGATTCTATTTATATGACTTTCAGTAAAGACAAAGCTATAGGGACAGAAATCAGATCTGTAATTGACAGGGGCTGGAGTGGGGATGGGGTGTACTGATGACAACACAAAAGGACATTTTTGGAATGTGGGGAACATTCAATAGACTGATTGAAGTGGTGATTACTCAACTGTATAAGTTTGTTAAGACTCATAGTAGTATACCCCTAAAGAGGATGAATTTTACTATATGTAAATTATATCACAATAAATATGCTATTTTAAAAGTGAAAGAAAAAAGGAGAATGCAGAGAGCCTCTCTCATTATTTTTCATCATGAATGTATCAGAGCTCCTATGAATGTATACCTAATGAAAAGAATAGACAATAATGTAACAAATAACAGGGTACTCATCCACACCTAATTATCTTAAATTTTGCCACGTTTACTGGAGCAGGCATTGGCAAACTTTTTCTTAAAGGGCCAGAGGTAAATATTTTGGATTTTGTGGGTCAAGAGGGAAAATTGAAGCTATTATAGAGTATTTATATAACCATTTAAAATATAACTCTTAAAAATGTAAAAACCATTCTGGGGGGAAAAAATGAGAATCTGGTTGGATTTCACCATGGGTCTTAGCCCACTGGACTACTGTATTTTTCCAGAAAGAAACACAAGATTATAGATACAGTTGACCAAAAAAACAAACCAAACTCACTGTTGAGTTGATTCCGACTCATAGTGATCCCCATTGGGTTTCTGAGGCTATGAATCTTTATGGAAGTAGATTGCCCCATCTTCCTTCTGCGGAACTGCTGGTGGGTTTGAACCACTGAGACCTTCTGTTAGCAGACAAATATGCCTTATCCACTATGCCACCAGAGCTCCTTAGATACAGTTGAAGCCCTCCTATGCCTCTTGCTGATCCCATGCCTCTCCTTCACTCCTCAAAGGTAACCGCTATTCTAAAGTTAATGTGTATCATTCTCACATTTTTGAAATATGCCTATGTCCCTAAGCAATATATAGCATAGTTTGGGGTGTTTTAAAAGTTTTTTTTAAATTAAGTATAATTACTCTGTGCATAATAAGCTTCAACTGGCATTTTTATTAACATTGCTTTTGAAACTGATTCATCTTGATACATTTGGCTCTAGTTTAATTAATTTTTCGTGCTCTGTGGTATCACATTCTATGATTATACCAAATCTCATTTATCCTTCTTTTATTAATGGACATTTAGGTTGCTTCCATTTTTACAAACAATGCTACAATCAATATTCTTGGCCATGCTTCTTCTTTGCTGCACATCTGTGAGTGTTCTGAAGTATACTCCTAAGAATACATTGTTGGGATTGTAGAGTATGAACACCTTCAGTTTATTAAATATTGCCAAATTATTTTCTAGAATGGTTGTATAGTCCAGTAACCTGGTGTACTTGGTAACCTGAAAATTCTCCCAATATGCTACACCTAGAAATACTGAGTAAAGTAAGTATAAGAAGCAAATTCTTTTTTTTTTTCTTTCTTTTTTTTTTTTTAATTAGGATTTGGGTGAAGATTTACAGAGTAAATTCACTTTTCATACAGCAGTTCACATATACTTTCTCTCATGT
>NW_006922165.1:1338285-1361282 GCF_000298275.1 Orycteropus afer afer
CTGTTCTTGTTATGGCTCTCACTTCTTTAGGGTATATACCTAGTAATGGGATGGCTGGGTCAAATGGTATTTGTATTTCCCACTTTTGAAGGAATTGCCATACTGAAGAAGCAAATTCTTAAACATATAAAGAAATCTCAAGAAAGCAAGGAAATCCTCCAGGCCCAGAAAATGTTGAAGAAAAATTGTAAATTTAAGTCGAGAGCCATATTACCTATTTAGGGTTTCCTAGAAGGCATTTGACTGTTCAAGCCCACCAGCCACTCCTCGGAGGAAGATTGGGCAGTCTACTTCTGTAGTTATACGTCCTCAGAAACTCAAGGAGGGGTCACTATGAGTAAGATCCTACTTAACAGCAGTGAGTTTGGTTTTTGGTTTGGAGAATAAAAATTTAGGCTTAAAGATGTATGAGAGGCTACATAATGTTTTTAGGGAGCCTCCTGTCCATTATGTCAACGTTAAAGCTAATACACCAAACCATAAAAACAACAACAAAATAAAACAGTTGCCATCCAATCAATTCCAAGTCATGGTGACCCTGAATGTCAGAGTAGAAAGGGGCTCCCTAGGGGTTTCATGGCTGAAACCTTTTAGAAGCCAACTGTCAGATTTTTCTTCTGTGGAGCCTCTGGGTGAGTAGTTCAAACCACAAACTTTCAGTTAGTAGCCAAGCTCTTAATTATTTGCACTCCTTAATATAACAAACCAGCCACCACAATCAAGCTGATCCTGACTCATAGCAACCCTATGGGACAGAGTAGAACGCCCACAGGGTTTCCAAGGCTATAAATCTTTACAGAAGCAGACTGCATCATCTTTCTCCCTCAGAACAGCTGGTGAGTTCCAAGCGCCAACATTTGGTTTCCAGGCCAATGCTTTAACCACTTCACCATCAGAGCGCCTTCCTTTATATATTCCAAACCAAAACCAAACACACTGCCACTGAGTTGTTTCCAATTCACATCCACCCCCATTGGGTTTGTAGATTGCCCCATCTTCCTTCTGCTGAGCGGCTGGTGGATTTGAGCTGCCAACCTTCTGGTTAGCAGTCAAATAGCATAGGTGTTGACCCATTAGAGCTCCCCTCCTTGATATATTAGGCTATGATAGCACAGTGCCTAAGGCATTTGACTGTTAACCAGAAGTCTGGGGCTTCAAATCCACCAGCCACTTCTCAGAAGGAAGACTGGACAATCTACTTCCATAGATATACCGCCTCAGAAACCCAAGGAGGGATAGCTATTAGTTGAATCAACTTCAAGGTTTTTTTTGGTTATGGTTAAAAAAAATGAAGAGCAACTATAATGACTTTGGTGAAGTTGAAAGTCACGTAGCTACCCCAGGCTGATGCCATCATCATCTTGACACTTGTGAAACCTGGTCATGAGGGCATTTGATTTTCAATTTGGCTTTGCCCACTTTTGACTTATTTCTCATTGGCAATCTTTTTAGCCTTCTTGGTTATCTACTTCTGTTTACTGATTTGGCTCCACTGCTGACTCTGGGATGCTGGCTTATGTCTTTAATGAAGTTATGGCACCATCTTGTGTAAACTGTTAGAGGCTAACTCCTGATGCCTGCTCTGTTCCACATCCCAAGGCTGGGATTTGAGCCTGAGGTCCAGTCATGTACTCTCCTCAAACCCAGCACATTCCTGTCTGTGTTTCTTCCAAGTCTCATTTCGAGGTGACAGACCTTGTATTGTATTGGAAAAGTATTGAAGATGAGAACACTATACAGTAGTTTGGTGATGAGAATCATAAAATTTGTGGTAACCATATTTTTCACATGTAATGCACCTAGCATGCACAGGAAACTAACATATGAGGGGATTGTGTAGTTTACAAAAAAAAAATGTGTAACGTGTACATTATTTGCATAAAAATAAGGTATCTCAAATAAGGTGACCCATCTTTTATGTGCCAAGTTCTGCCTCAAATGCCCCCAAGATTTCCATTATGACTGGGAGTCAACACATCCAGATCAAGCAACAAGATTAGGTCTACATAACCTTCATATAAAAGTTATCAAGTGTACAAAAATAGGTTTAATATATTTAAAGATATAAAAGAAGGAATAACACAAGAAAAAAGACACTATGTATATATAAAAAAGATCTTTTTAGATATAAAAAATATGATAATTAAAATAAAAAACTCAATGGATGGGCTAAGCACAGGATGCACAAGGTAACTGCACTCATTTGCCCTCCCCCAGTGGTGCACAAGATTCCTGTTTCTCCACATCTTTCCCAACACTTGAGGGTGACGCAAACTATAGGCAGGTAGGAAAATCTCAGGTTGCATTGTTTCTTTATAGAACTGAGCCCATCTCAGCCAAGACCATTCTTTCTTTCGGTTTCCTGGGATTCAAAATTTTAGACACACAAGGATTTTAAGCCTCTCACTCTTCCTACCCCCCACTCTGTTTTTTAGGTCCCTAAAGGTGTTTTGTCCTTGGGGGTCCGTTCTCAGCAGGGCTGTCTTGCCTGCCACGTGCTGCCTGACAGGAGGCTCTTCTTTCTCCATATTCCCACAACCAGAAGCCTCTTACCCAGTGACTTCAACATTCCACTTTTCCTGCTTCTGGTCTTAACTATGCTAATCCCAGATTGTCGTGGTGCTCACACAGCACCTCTCCTAGCCCCTCCCTTCCTCCTCCACAGGCCAAAGTTTAAGCTAACTCTCACCATCCCTTTTCCTCTCAGCCAGTCTCTGATCCAAAACAAATACAGCTCCATTATTAACTTTAAAGTTCAGCCAAGGGGAGTTATGTGACACACCTAAGTTGACAAGGTACCAAGGTCATATTTTTCCAAAACAAAAACTAGACATACAGTCAGGCAGAGCCCGAAAACCCGGTTGTAATACAATGTATAGTTAGAGCATGGACTCCCAGAACGTGAGTCTTGATCCCCTGCTTAGCTGTATGACCTTGGGCTAGTTACTTAACTTCTTTGTGCCTCATACTTCTAAAGTTGTTTTGAGAATTAAATGAGTTAATGTACAAAAGGTGCTTAGGCTAATACCTGGCTTATAATAAGCACTGCATATGTTAGCTATGGGAGCTCTGGTGTCATAATACCTAAGGCATTTGACTGCTAACCAGAAGGCTGGCAGTTCAAACCCACCAGCCACTTCTCAGAAGGAAGATTGGGCCATCTACTTCCGTAGAGATACCGCCTTGGAAACCCCAGGAGGGGTTGCTATGAGTCAGATTTGACTCAATGGCAGTGAGTTTTGTTTGGTTTTGTTTGATGTTAGCTATCATCATTATTAGTACTGTGCTCTGTAGAGTTTTCAGTGGCTAAGTTTTGTGACTGTCCCAGGAAATAACAGATGACAGTCACATTCACTGAAACTAGATGCTACAGAGTCACAAAGTGCTACTTCAATTATCCAACTGGTATTTTCTTCTGTTCTTTCTCTCTTTCTCAAGGTTCATCCAATAATTATATGCTTCTTCTTTTTCTGAAATAGCCCAGAAAATCTTCCAGTACTCACTGCCGAACCCAGTGTTTGACTCTGGCCGCCAAGAGAGTTATAGCCTCCTTATTTCAGCTTCAAGACCTTTAGCCCTCCCTTCTACAAATCATTCCACTTGAAGCAGCTTCTAAATATCAAGTTCTTGGTATCTGTGATGTTGCTTTTACTATTCTGATAGTGTGAAGCTGATATTGGTAGGGTATAGGTTAAGGAATGGAGGTAGGAACGCCTCCCTTCTCTCCAAGAGCAGAAAGTCACCTTGAGTCTGAACAGTTTAAGGATCTTACATTGACCAAGATACCTACCCCCAGAGCTTTTCTTTAGCGATGCTCATCTATTTGGTCAAAATCCCTGAAAAGCTGTTTTCTTAGTTCTCTCCTGGTGACTTCTAAGTGGATTTTTCACTTGGGATAGTACATAATTCTGCATTAGGCTGTGTCAGTCCATTTATCTATTTTTAAAAAAAGAATGCCGGCTCAGAGGTAATGATGATGGTCCATTGTAACTGCAAGCATTAGATAATGTTACTTATTTGTTGTTAATAAAATATGCTTGCAGGGAGGAGAGTCAGGCCATTTAGTATATCAGATTCTACTATCAAACATCACCAGATATTTTCTGAAGAATTCAAGCAAATAGAAGTATGATACTTACAAACCAATTCATATCCTTGGGTCTCAGTCATTATTAGATCAAAAGGGTATGTACATCAATTAATGAAAAATATATATTAAGTTTCTAATTTAGAACAAACTTTCCCTTGACTAATCTCAAAGTAATAAGGTTTTATTGAATAGCATTTTGCAAGTGGTCATTTTTGCGTTTTCAGACATGAGGAATCCAGTCAGGGTCCAATATGTGTTGGAATATATAGATAATCCCCACACTCTAGTGAAATACAGTTTTCACCTCTGACTTCTCCAGGCATTCGAGTACCACCTGTTTTCAGGAGCTTGTGAGTTTTTAGTGATTAGCCTCATGTCTAATGTAGGGTTAAATTTAGTGTTTATCAACAACTAATTATTGAATTACTTATTTATGCTGAGGAGTCCTGGGTGTTGCAAATCGTTAATACACTCACCTGCTAAGCAAAAGATTGGTAGTTTGGGTCCACCTAGAGGTACCTTGGAAGAAGGATCTAGAGATCTGTTGTTGTTAGGTGCCACTGAATCATCTCTGACTCATAGCGACCCTATGCACAGCACAACCAAACACTACCCAGTCCTGTGTCACCTCACAATCCTTGTTATAACTGAGCCCATTGATGCAGCCACTGTGTCTATCCATCTCATTGAGGGCCTTCCCTTCTTCACTGACCTGCCACTTTACCAAGCACAATATCCTTCTCCAGGGAATGGTTCCTTCTGACAACATGACCAAAGTAGGTGAGATGAAGTTTGGCCATTCTCACTTCCAAAGAACATTCTGGCTGCACTTCCTCCAGGACAGATTTGTTAGTCCTTTTAGCAGTCTATGGTACTCTTAGCATTCTTCTCCAACACCACAACTCAAAAGCATCAACTCAACTTTGGTCTTCCTAATTCATTGTCCAGCTCTCACATGCATAAGAGGCGACTGAAATACCAAGGCTTGGGTTAGGCACATCTTAGTCTTCAAGGAGACATCATTGCTCTTCATCACTTGAAAGAGGTCCTTTGCAGCAGATTTGCCCAATGCAATACATCCTCTGATGTCTTGAGTGCTGCTTCCATTGGCGTTGATTGTAGAGCCAACTAATATGAAATCTTTGACAAATTCAATCTTTTGTCCATCCACTGTAAAGCTGTTTATTGGACCAGTTGTGAGGATTTTTGTTTTCTTTTTATTGAGGTATAATCCATACTGCAGACTGTAGTCTTCAATCTTCATCATTAAGTGCTTCAAGTCATCCTCACTTTCAGCAAGCAAAGTTATGTCATCTGCGTATCGCAGGTTGTTAACGAGTCTTCCTCCAATCCTGATGCCATGTTCTTCTTCATATAATTCAGCTTCTTGGATTATTTGCTCAGCATAGAAGTTGAATGAATAAGTATGGTGAAAGGATACAACCTTGATGAACTCCCTTCTTGATTTTGAACCATGAAGTAGCCCCTTGTTCTGTTTGAATGACAGCCTCCTGGTCTATGTACAGGTCCCTCATGAGTACAATCAAGTGTTCTGGAATTCCCATTCTTTTCAATGTTATCCATAATTTGTTATGATGCACAAAATGAAATGCTTTTGCATAGTCAATGAAACAAATAAACATCCTTCTGGTATTCTTTGCTTTCAGCTAAGATCCATCTGCCATCAGCAATGATATGCCTCATTTCATGTCCTCTTCTGAATCCAGCTTGCATTTCTGGAAGCTCTCTGTCAATATACTGCTGCAATCATTTTTGAATTATGTTCAGTAAGATTTTAATTGCATGTGATATTAATGATATTGCTCAATAATTTCCACATTCCGTGGGATCACCTTTCTTTGGAATGGTTACAAATATGGATTGCTTCCAGTCAGTTGGCCAGGTAGCTGTCTTCCAAATTTCTTGGTATAACCGAGTGAGTGGCTTCAGTGGGGCATCCATTTGTTGAAACATCTCAATGGGTATTCAGTCAATTCTTGAAGCCTTGTTCTTCACCACTTCTTTCAGTGCAGCTTTGACTTCTTTCTTCAATACCATTGGTTCTTGATCATATGCCACCTCCTGAAATGGAGACCTACTCCCCAAAACAATCACCATTGAAAATTCTATGGAACTTTTCTACTGTAATGTACATGGGTTACCATGAGTCAGAATTAATCAGTGGCAATTGTGGTTTTTGTTTTTTGTTCTAAATGTTGAGCCCTTACAGGGCTTTGGGAAGTCAAAGACCAATTAAAGACAATCTGTGTCCTGGAGGTGCTCATAGGAGACATGGTTACACACAGAATTATGATTCCAAGTCATTAGCTCTATTAACAGAAGTTCAATTCTATGGGGACAAAATTAGAACTTCCAGGAAAAGAGCAATGAAAAGAGACTTCAAGGAGAACATTTAGCACGAGCCTTAAGTTTATATGGGAGTTCACTAGGTGGAAAAAGAGAACTTACCATTTACTATGGGCAAGAGCTGCAGAAGCCTGGAGCCCGGGCTCTTGTCTATGTGAGTAGAGGGAGCTGAAGGAACCCTGGTTGGTGCAATGGTTAAGTGCTTGGCTGCAACTGAAAGGTTGAGGTCAGAGGCTCCATAGGAAAATGACCTGGTGATCTACACCTGTAAAGATTACAGCCTAGGAAACCTTATGGAGGAGCTCTACTCTGTCACATGGGGTCACTATGTGTTGGAATCCATTTGATGGCACTCAACATCAACAACAGACGGCGATGCGGCCAGGAAGACACACGAGGGAGATGCACTGGAAAGGAGGTTGAAGTGATAGTCTAAAGGGCATAAATGAAGACCAAGGGAAAGTTTTTAACTAGAAGAGTTAAATGATCAGATAGAGGTATAAGAGCATTTTTAATTGAGTCTCTTCTGATTATCCTTTTGCCTCTCCTGAGTTGCGGACACATCGATTCAACCATTTTTTTCAGAAGCTCAGGAAAATATGAAGGCAAATTTCAGTATTATTCTTGTGGCAGCTTTTGAGGCACCTGTGGTGGTTGTAGTCTTAGGACCCCTGGTGGCACAGTGGTTAAAGTGCTTGGCTTCTAACTGAAAGGTTGGCAGTTTTAACCCACCAGCTGCTCTATGACAGTGCTTCCATAAAGATTTATGACCTTGGAAACCCTATGGGGCAGTTCTACTCTGTCCTATTGGACCCCATGCAGTAGGGTCATTATGAATAGGAGTCGTCTCCACACCAAATGGATTTGTTTTGGTTTTTTTTTTTTTTTTTTTTTGTGGTAATACTGTCAGGTAGTTTGAAAGAGATAGCAGTCAGATAGCTAGACTTTGCTTCCTTGAGTGCTGTGGGGAGACCTATGGGAAAGGACTGGTTCCAGAGGGTCTTAGCACAGAGAGTAACAGGTCCTCTCTGGGGGAGTGAACAGAAGAGCTGACTAGTAGTGGGACTCGGGCATCTCACCTTCCTCTGTGTCAGTTTCTTCACCTGTACCTTCCGGTACAGCTTGAACTGGATCATCTTTATACTATCTGTAATTCCAAAACTTGGTGCATAAAACCACACATTGTCCCCCAAACTAATTTTGAATGCTAACCTCAATTTCAATTAAACATCTTTCCAGTTGGAATGATTTGAGTTTCATTTTCTCTCCTTTTCCCACTTCAGATGCCTGGGGAGACCCCAAGGAGAGCACCCAGGGAAAGAGAAATTGGTGGTGGGGGTAGGGGTGTTGGATGCTGACTGCTGACCTCCAGGAAGTTACCACATCTGCTAAGGTTGGTGCCTGTGGTTCTCATCCTATTTAAAGAACGCCAGCCTGAGGACTTCCCTTTTGCTTGAAATACTGCCTTACACTAGAAGCAGGCAATGTCCATTGTCAAAAACCACGACAGTGAGTTTATTTACCCACATGCAAGTCAACAAAACTGTAAACGGAAATGGAGGGTGATTGTGCTTATTGTAGCAACTGTCAAGAGTATACATCAATTGCCGCTCTTATCCCAAAACAATGAGATTTAATATTTTGTCTTTTCCAATACTTTTGATTTGCTACAATCACATTATCTTTTCAAACAAACTTTCATTAATAGCAATCAATTTAAAGAAAATATCCCCCAAAGTGACAGTATCAAACAAAAGCAGATGAAAGACCTTTCTTTATACATTAGAATGGAAGTCTGGTAACTCACTGAATAATTTCCTGTTTACTTTATTTTCCCCCTCATTTTTAACTTATGGCTTTTCTTTCTTTCTTTCTTTTTGTTTCCTGTAGTAAATTTCCATACTCCTGGTTTTCCAGGAGTTTTTGGACTCAGCGGACTTCACAGCCCACATTATTAAAAGCAAATTCATTATTTCTGTTTCAGCTGATTGAAATGTTCTTTTACATGAGCTGCCAAGGAGTTTATGGTTTTCTTAATATGCCCATTAAAGTTGGTAAATTATAAGGACCCACACATTTTAGAAGACAAAGATTTTAGGCGAGTTAAATTAAGTCAAAGAGCTAAATCACCATGAGCCAGCTGCAGGGAAAGCAAAGCACCCCTATCCTTACTCCCCCTCCTACCCCTCAAAAGTTCTAATTTTCTCCACTTCTTTCACAGAAAGAATTAGATTTTCTGAGTGTTCCCCTCTCAGCAGAGTTTTGTAGCCTCGGGCACCAAACATGCCTTCATTATCCTCCTTCCCAGGAGTGGAAAGTCAGGCAATAGCTTACCCTAGTTGGCGTGGACGAGTGTGAGGACCAGGGCAAAGACAAGGGCGGCGTGGGGAGCCTTCATGTCAGCTCGCCTTAGCTCAGTCATGATGCTGTGCTGGGTTTCAGCCTCCCTAAAACGTTGAACATTTCCTGTTTCCTGCTTGTTTGGGTCGGTGTTAACTTAAAGGAGAGGTGTTTGCCTGTTTTTTAGGAAGTGATGTAATTCTGCAGGAGCCTGTCAGACCAGCAAGGATTGCAAAAGAGCAGTTGTTCTTCAAGCACTGATTCAGGGAGCACGCCTCCTTGAAAAGTTCTTTGCAGTCCCAGCCCTGCCACGGGCCTCCATCTTCTGACACAGCCCCAGTAGAAACAGTGTCTGTTGCTCAGATGTTATTTGGTATCTGGAACTGGGATTTTCTTGGACCACACACATTCTGTCTGTAATTTTGCTCATCCCAGTGAGTCCCTGGTTCTGCTTTAGAGTCCAGAGCAGTCTCTGAATGACACAAATGGTTAAACTCTGGACTATTAGCCAGAAAGATTAGGGGTTTGAACTCACACAGAGGCACCTTGGAAGTAAGCCCCAATGGTTAGCTTCCAAAAGGTCACAGCTTTGAAAACTTTATAGAGCAGTTCTATTTTGCACACATGGGGTTGCCATAAGTTGCAATCGACTCAGTGGCAACTGACAATATGAGTCCGGAGCAGCACTGTCCTGTGTATTATCACTGTTCTGTGATAATAAAAATGTGCAAAATCTACATCATCCACTATGGTAGCCACTAGGTTGGGCAATCTACTTCCTTAGTGATACTGCCTCGGAAACCCAAGGACGGGTCACTATGAGTTGGGTCCAACTTCACAGCACATAACAACAACAACAACAGCCACATAGACTACTAAGCAACTACAACGTGACTAATGCAACTGAGGGACTAACTTTTACATTTTATTTAATTCTCATTATTAAATAACTCCACGTGGCTGGTGGCTGAGTGTTGGACAGTGAAGGTCCAGACAGCAGGTTCAACTAATAGTACCATCAGAAAACTGTCAGATCATTTCTCTCCAGCCAGGCCCATCCTCCTCCTTTGGCCCTTGAATGTCCCTCAGAGCTCATGCAGATTCATGTCTGAAAGTAGTACTCTGGTTCCCCCAAAGAGAAATGAGCTTTTAAATGGACCTTGTCAGTTAATGTGCTTGGCTGCTAACTGAAAAATTTGGAGGTTTCAGTCCACCCAGAGGTGCCTTGGAAGAAAGGCCTGGCCATCTACTTCTGAAAAATCAGCCATTGAAAACCCTAGGGAGCACAGTTCCACACTGACATACATGGGGTTGCCATGAGTTCAAATCTACTTAAAGCAACTGAATTTGGCTTTTGGTTTGTTTGCTGCCAGGGTGAAGAGCAGGGGGAGCAAACTACGTTTCACATTTCTTCCTTCTTGCATGACAATAAATTCCTCAGAAGTTCTTAGCACACTAAATAGGACTGAATTGGATTAGAATAGGGTTGGAAATTCTACCCAGTTGGAACAATGCAGGAAAGAGATGTCTGTTTAGATCAATATTCAGGGGAGATTAGAAAGCGTTAGGTTTTTGTGTTCTCACTGAAGTCTTTCCCTTGGCTTAGGCTTTCATAGAATTGCACAGAACGCAATTTTATAAGCATATTTGCTGTGGTATCAGGAAAGACAGGCAGATAGAGAGAGAAGCAGACACTCATTTTATCTCTCAACCCTTCTCCACAGATTACCATCTGAGTCACCATTTTCCAGTTGGCTTTGTCTTCAAAGATCTGGTAGATGTAAGCACATGAGTTGACTGGAATTCCTCAGCCCCTAACACAGACATTAATTTTTTCTTTAGTGCATTGCTGCTTTTCAGTGTCATTAGTCACTGTTTATCTCAATTCTTATCCACAAGAAATAGGTTGGTGAGTCATGTAATGATTAGTTTGTTAATGGATTTACAGTCTGCATTTTAATTCTTAAACTGGCAATTAAATTAACTCCTGATAAAATATACTTTTGCATGTAGGTGATAATATAGAACAAATAGCAAATGAAAATAGATGTGTGAAAAGCTGGATGATTGATTTGAAAACAACAGGGAAAGAACTATTAGTCAACCTCTTGCTGAGCATGTGAATAGACCACTGGTCTTGAGACCCTCTAGCACTGGTTGGTTGGCAATTAGTCCTATACTAGCACATGTTTCTCCAGCTGTGACACACACACTTGAGAGAGAAGACCCAGGGCTTGTGAGTTCTCTACATCTTTCCATTTATGGCTTATTAAAACACACATGGTTCAATTCCAAGGTTGACAGCCTTGGTTTCTTAAATTTTAAAATGACAGCTCACTGTGGAGACTGTGGAGTCACGTATCTGTGGCTAGACCACAAAAACAAAAAACAAATCAGTTGTCGTCAGTGAATTCCGGCCTTAGTGACCCTATGTGCAGAATGGAACTGCTTCATAGTATTTCCAAGGCTGTGGCCTTTCGGAAGCTGATTGCCAGACCTTTTTTACTGAGGTGACTTTGGGTATGTTTGAATGGCCAGTCTTTGGGTTAGTAGACAAGTGCCATTTGCGCTATAGACCATCAAACCAAAAAACCAGCCCACTACTGTCGAGTTGATTCAGACTCATAATGACTCTACAAGACAGAGCAGAACTGCCCCATAAAGTTTCCAAGGCTGTAAATCTTTACTGAAGCAGAATGTCTTATCTTTATTCCATGGAGTGGATGGTAAGCTCAAACGGACTCAACCACTGCACCACCAGAGCCCTACCAAAACCGTTGACCACACAACAGTCTTATTCTTATTTCTCATTTGAGCCCTAGGGCTTGGCCAAATAGCTCCTCAGTCTAGATTTCCCGTTCCTACAAGTGCTTCTGAGCAGTTATCAGTTAGAAGGATGTACAAAATAAACCGAGGCAGTGGAGAAGTCCTGTACACTATATAATTTTCTTTTGACCCTGGTGCTCTCCAAGACCCTTAATGTGATTAAGCTGATCTTTCAGGGGAGAAAATTACCATCATTGATCACAAAATTATAGCACCTCAGTGATCTCTTTGCTGCAGTTAAAATCACAGGGAGACTGGGTGGTAGATAAAGGGCTATTTATTTCTGTTTGTTCCAATTTTACCAACCATTAATTTTGGCAAGTGGCCACCTGCCCTCAGATTAAATCCTGGTGCACTTGTGGCAGGAAGTCAGAGTCTCAGTCACAACCATGAGGCACTGAATGGCAGGCACACAGGCAAGAGTAAAGTTGTCTTGGTACATGCCACTGTCTTTCCAATAGTATGAAAGGAGTATGTTATTCTTGTTAGTGGCTGTCAAGTTGGTCCCTGACTCATGCACAGAAGAACCAAATGCTGCCTAGTCCTGTGCCATCCCTGTGATCGAGTGTGCATCAGACTGTTGTGATCCACAGGATTTTCAAAAGAGGATTGCCAGGCCTTTCTTCCTAGTCTGTCTTAGTCTGGAAGTTCTGCTGAAATCTGTTCAGCATCATAGCAACACACAAGCCTCCACTGACAGATGGGTGGTAGCTGCCCATGAGGTGAATTGGGTGGGAATCACACCCAAGTCTTCTGCATGGAAGGTGAGAATTCTACCACTGAACTACCATGTTATCCTCTGAAAGGAGTATGATACCTAGGAAACACCAGAAAGACTCAAAGATGCCACCATGTCATCATGCTCAGCAGTGCAGGAAATAATATGGTGGTATAGTGGTTAAGGCATTTGGCTGCTAATCAGATGGTCAGCAGTTCAAACCCATCAGATGCTCCATGGAAGGAAGATGGGGTGATCTACTTCCATAAAGATTTACAGCCTCGGAAACCCAATGGGGGTTGCTATGAGTCAGAATAGACTCATGGCAGTGAATTTGGTTTTTGGTTTTACTAGACTCTTTATAGGAGCTCTGGTAGCATAGTGCCTAAGGCATTTGACAGCTAACCAGAAGGCTGGTGGTTCAAACCCACCAGCCATGCCTCAGAAGAAAGGTTGGGCAATCTACTTCCATAGCTATGCTGCCTCAGAAACCCAAGGAGGGGTTACTGTGAGTTGGGTCTGACTCGATGGCAGTGAGTTTAGTGTTTTTATTTATTTATTTATTTATTTATATTTTTTAGACTTCTTATACAGGAGGGTCATCTGGTTTTTACAATTAACTCTAGGTGTTATAGAAATGATCCTCATCCAATTCTTCCTCCCTGCCTTCCTGCCCCCTTTCCCTCTCACCCACTCCACACATGCTCAGGAGCTCTTCAAAGAGAAGGGACAGCAGTTTCACTGCCTTTGTAACTGCAATAGCTGGATCCTCCACGCCTAGGTTTATCCCAAGCAGCTAGTGCACTTGTCAGTATGCTCAGTGGACTCTGTCCCTGCACTCTGGCTGCCAGCCCTAGTTACACACTCTTCAGCTGGTCGTTTGGAGAAGCCACAAAAGGGTTTGAGAAACACCAAGGTCTTCCACCACAGGCCCCAGCCTATACCTCCTCCTCATGACAGGGTCTCCTAGGGCCTAGGCAGACAGTGTGGTCCAGAAATGAAACTGAAAAGGATTGTGATTTCGGAGCTGGAACAGCAATTAGATATAGAGTTCAGGTCCAGAAGGCCTTTTGGAGAGCATCTGAACAGCACTTAAAAGAAAGGGCATACCATGGACTACCAGAATTACTAGAAGAATGAACAAATCTATCTGGGTTAAAGTACAGCCAGAATGCTCCTTAGAAGCGAGGATGGTGAGACATTGTCTTTTGTCCTTTGGACGTGGTGTCTGGCGGACCAGTTCCTGGAGAAAGATACCATGGTTGGTAGAGGGTCAGCATAAAAGAGAAAGCCTCTTAACAAGATGGATTGACACAGTGGCTGCAATGATGGGCTCAAGCCAACAATTGAATTGCACACATGGTACAGGACTAGGCAGTGTTTTGTTCTGTTGTACAGGGGGTCACTACGAGTCAGAACCAGCTCTGTGACATCTAACAACATATATATATATATATATGTATATATATATATCCTCATAAATTTTAAGCTTTAAATGTGGACCATTTGTTGTACACTTCAATAAAGCTGTTAAAAACAAAATTAATAATAAAAGAAGGGCAGAACATCTACTGGGGATACTAAGATCCAACGGTCCTCTTCTAATTGGCCAGAGTCTCCCTGAGGGCAGGGGGCTTCTCTGTCTTGTTCTCCAGACTATCTCCAGCATTTGAGACACTGCTTAATATATTTTTGTGAATGAATCAACAAATTCATGAGTAAACGAATGAAGAACTCCTTTTATAGTAGTGTTTTTAAAAACTAGGCTGGAGGGAGTAAATACATCAGAATATTTGGGGGAGCTTACTGAAATGCAGACCTATTGAATCAGAATCTACATTTTTAATGAAGTTTGAGGGGATTTTCATCCATGATAAATGTTGAGGATCACTTTTATAGAGTTTAGTTTTTCACGCCTGAGGGGTCTGTCCCTTTTCTTAAACAGAAGTAAATAGCACATCATATTTCCCCTTGGCTGCCAGGAAGCCTGGAACTAAATGTAAAGCTTGCTTGTGTGACTTTATTTCTCTTTTTAACTTTTTATTGTGATCTGATTCCTACACATTTTGTTTCCTGAACTTGACTGCAATCTGCGAAGTGTGACAGCACTCTTCCCACTTCCTCCCTGTGTTTCCCCATTTCCATTAATCCTTCTTTCTTACCCTTTCCTGCCTTCTGAGCTTTATCTCTGAGCCACAGCTGCTCTTTTTGTCTCATAGGTTGATTGTTCTAAGGAATGCCTATCTCTCTAGTGCTATTGTTCACTATATATGCCTGTCTATTGTTTGGCTGAAAGCTAAGCCATGGAGGTTAAGTTCAGTTCCAGGCTTGAAAGGTGACAAAAGGCCACAATCCCAGGGGTTTCACAAGTCTCTATATCAGATCAGTAAGTCTGGTCTTTTTATGAGTTTGAGTTTTGTTACACATTTTTCTCCCACTCTATTCAGGACCTTTTATTGTGATTCTTTTCAGAGGAGTTGGCAGTGGCCAGGCATCATCTAGTTCCTGAGGTCTCAAGGTCAGGGAGGCTGAGATTCACCTAGTTCATGAGTCCTTTGGACTATTTGTTTCCATGTGTCTTTGATTTTCTTCATTTTTCCTTGCTTTGAACAGGGAGCGACCAATAGTTGCACCTTAGATGGCTTTCACTAGCTTTTAAGACCCCAATCACTACATACCACAGTAGGATATAGAACATTGTCTTTGTGAATTACGTTATGCCAATTGAGTTCACTGTCTATTGAGACTGTGATCCTAAGCCCCCAAGCCCAGTGACTTATTGCCTCAATGTTTTTGATTATGACTAAGAAGTTTTTATGACTTTGCCCCCTGATGATTCTACAATCTACATGAATATACCTGAATTTACAGCACATACAAATGCTATGTAGAAATATCCTCTGCCAAGTTGATGTATGGTTGTGGGTGTAGTCCCATTGGCCTACTCATACCTGTTCAGCTTGCCTGTCTGTCTATGTATCCACTTGCAGATTATATTTTGTTATTACTGATATTGTAAGATTACGTATGTAATGTTGTTGTTGTTATTTGCTGTCGAGTCGCCCCGACTCATAGCGACCCCTCCTTGGGTTTCCGAGGCAATATCACTACGGAAGTAGGATTGCCCAACCTTCCTTCCGAGGAGTGGCTGGTGGGTTTGAACCGCCAGCCTTCTGGTTAGCAGTCAAGTGCCTTAGGCACTATGCTACCAGAGCTCCTACATATGTAATAGTATATGTAATAGTATATAACTTTGTTATCTGTAACTCTTGTGTACCTTTTCATGTCTTCCTTTGCCTTAGTGATAATGTGCTGACCTCCCCCTTATTATATATTGCTTTTCCCTTCACCCAAATTAATGGGTCAAATTAATAATTTGACCACTAACCAGAAGTATGGTGGTTCAAACCCACCAGCTACTCCTCAGAAGGAAGACTGGGCCATCTACATCCATTGTGATATAGCCTCGGAAACCCAAGGAGGGGTCGCTATGAGTCGGATCCGACTCAATGGCAGTGAGTTTGGTTTTTTTTGGTTTATTATCTAGTTAGTGTTTTTCTTTGCTCTCCTTTCCCAGATTGTGTAACTTTCATCAGCCCAGGTTTCTAGGACTGCTTCTTTCCTTGGCTAACTGTAATTCATCTTTCAGGACTTAATTCAGGAAAGACCTTTGCCATGATATCTTCCCAGAAGTCCCACTCACCCCAGGTTGGTCTAAGTTTCTTCCTCCATCCTTATAACCTCTATGACAATACATTGAGAAAATCTGATGGTGGCTCTTTCTCCCTCACTTGACTTCCCCATTCTTACTCATCTGTGGCCTCACCACACCTCTTATAATAACTAAACTTCCTTTTACTACTTGCTATTTCATTTTTTATCAAATCATACCTTAATGTCTCCTTCTCCACCCTCCTCAAGTCTCTGTAAGAATTTTTAGTAGTAGGATATACATCATTAACAAATACATAGTATCTGTACCACAGTCCATTTTAGAGTGATAAATACAGATTACTAGTCTCAATGTTTTTCCTCGGAAGGAAGGTTGGGCATTCCTACTTCTGTAGTGACACTGCCTCGGAAACCCAAGGAGTGGTCGCTATGAGTAGGGGCTGACTCGATGGCAAACAACAACAACAACAACAGTCTCAATGTTTTACTTTTATTTGTTTTTCTATTTCATTTAACTTTCCAGATTCACAGTTGATGATGTCCTGAGCAACTAAATCCTCAACATTAATGAAACTAGAAACTACAAAGGCACAAAGGTTTGGGGAAAATAATAAATTACAATAGAATTAGAAAAAAAATGCAAGAATGAACAAGTGCAGTGGCAGGGTATGTGAGTAGAGAAATAAACAAAAAAAAAACCCTGAGTGGATGATGTATCATGTGGGAGAGAGTAATGGAGCATAAGTGGTGATTTGTTAATTATTTTTAAATTAAAATAACTTACCTCTTTCTTATTACAAAAACTATACATATTTGCAGTGGAAAAATTAAAATTGTATTTAAAAAAATCCACTTTAAAATCATCCCAGATCTTTTTCTATACATATTGTTGTTGTTTTAGGTGCCGTGGATCAGCTCTGACTCATAGTGACCCTATGTACAGCAGAATGAAACACTGCCCGGTAGTGCACCATCTCACAATCCTTGCTATATTTGAGCCCATCATTGCAGCCACTGTATCAATTCATCTCAATGAGGGCCTTCCTCTTTTTTTGTTGACCCTCTACTTTACCAAGCATGATATCCTTCTCCAGAGAATGGTCCCTTCCAACAACATGACCAAAGTTGTTGCTGTTGTTAGGTGCCATTGAGTTGTCTCTGATTCATAGGGACCCTATGCACAGCAGAATGAAACACCACCCAATCCTGCACCAGCTCCATGATCCTTGCTATACTTGAGCCCATTGCTGCCACTACCATGTCAATCCATCTCCTTGATAACCTTCCCCTCTTTCATCGACCCTCCACCTTACCAAGCATAACATCCTTCTCCAGGGAATGTTCCCTTCTGACAACACGACCAAAGTAGGTGAGATGAAGTCTCACCGTTCTTGCTTTCAAGGAGCATTGTGGCTGCATTTCTTCCAGGACAGATTTGTTTGTTCTTTTGGCAGTCCCTGGTACTTTCAGTATTCTTTGCCAGCACCACAACTCAAAAGCATCAATTCTTCTTCAGTCTTCCTTATCTGTTGTCCAGCTTTCACATGCATATGAAGCAATTGAAAATACCATGGCTTGGGTTAGGCATACCTTAGTCTTCAAAGAGACATCTTTGCTCTTCAGCACTTGAAAGAGGTCTTTTGCAGCAGATTTGCCCAGTGCAATATGAAGTCTGATTTTTTGACTGCTGTTTCTATGGGTGCTGATTGTGGATCCAAGTAAAATGAAATCCCTGACAACTTCAGTCTTTTCTCCATTTATCATGATGTTACTTGTTGGTCCAGTTATGAGAATTTTCATTCTCTTTATGTTGAGATACAATCCATACTGAAGTCTTTGATCTTCATCAGTAAGTGCTACAAGTCATCTTCACTTTTAGCATGCAAAGTTATGTCATCTGCATATCACAGGTTGTTAATGAGTCTTCCTCAAATTCTGATGTTACGTTCTTCTTCATATCATCCAGCTTCTCAGATTATTTGCTCAGCATACTCATTGAATAAATGTGGTGAAAGGATGCAACCCCGACACATGCCTTCCTGATTTTAAACCATTTTAAACCAGTATTCCCTTGTTCTGTTCCAATGACAGCCTTTGATGAGATGGTATTTGTACAGGTTCCTCATGAGCATAATTAAGTGTTCTGTAATTCCCATTCTTCTCAATGTTATCCATAATTTGTTATGATCCACACAGTAGTATGCTTTTGCATAGTCAATAAAACACAAGTAAACATCTTTTTGGTATTTCTCATTTTCAGCCAAGATCCATCTGACATCAGCAATGATATCCCTTGTTGTACATCCTCTTATGAATCCAGCTTACATTTCTGGAATTTCCCTGTCAATATAGTGCTGCAACCATTTTTTAATCATCTTTAGTTAAATTTTCTTGTGTGTAATGTTAATGAGAGTGTTTGATAATTTGCACATTCTGTGGGATCACCTTTCTTTGGAATGGATACAAATACGGATCTCTTCCAGTCAGTTGGCCAGGTAGCTGTCTTCCAAATCTCTTGGCATGGAAGAGCAAGCACCTCCAGAGCAATATCCATTAGTTGGAATATCTCAATGAGTATTCTGTCAATTCCTAGAACCTTGTTTGTTCCCAATTACTCCAGTGCAGCTTCAACTTCTTCCTTCAATACCTTTGGTTCCTGATCATATGCCACCTTCTGAAATGGATGAACATTGACCAATTCTTTTTGGTACAGTGACTCTGTGTCCTTCCATCTTCTTTTGATGTTTCCTGCATCATTCAATATTTTGCCTGTAGAATCTTTCAGTATTGCAATTCAAGGCTTGAAATTTTTATTTTATTTTTCAGTTCTCTCAGCTTGAGAAATGCCAACCATGTTCTTCTCTTTTGGTTTTCTAACTCCAGATCCTTGCACATTTCATTATAATAATTAACTTTGTCTTTTGGAGATGCTCTTTGAAATCTTCTGTTCAGCTCTTCTGTCTTGTCATTTCTTCCATTTGTTTTAGCTACTCTCTGTTCAAGAACAAGTTTCAGAGTCTCTTCTGACATC
This sequence comes from Orycteropus afer afer, assembly GCF_000298275.1. NCBI lineage: Eukaryota > Metazoa > Chordata > Mammalia > Tubulidentata > Orycteropodidae > Orycteropus > Orycteropus afer. The sequence continues at coordinate 1,357,330 of NW_006922165.1, forward strand.
TGTTTTGGTCTTTTCTTCCTTTCCTGTCTTTTTAATGACATTTTGCTTCCTTCATGTGTAATGTTCTTAATGTTATTCCACAACTCATCTGGTTTTCAGTGTATGATGTGTCAAATCTATTCTTCAGATGACCTCTAAATTCATGTGGAATATAATCAAGGTCATATTTTTGCTCTTGTGGACTTGTGTTAATTGTCTTCAGCTCCAGCTTTGGCTTGCATATGAGCAAATGATGGTCTCTTCCACAGTCAGCTCCTGGCCTTGTTTTGGCAGAAGATATTGAGCTTCTCTGTCACCTCTTTTCACAGATGTAGTTGATCTGATGCCTGTGCATTTCATCTGGTGAGGTCCACATGTATAGCTACTGTTTAAGTTGCTGAAAAAAAGGTATTTGCAATGAATAAGTCATTGGTATTGCAAAATTCTGTCATGACATCTCTGGAGTCATTTCCATCGCCAAGGCCATGTTTTCCAACTACCAGTGATTCTTCTTTGTTTCCAACTTTTGCATTCTAATTAACTGTAATAATCAGTACATCTTAGTCAATTTCAGACTGCAGAAATTGGTAAAAATCTTTGATTTTCTCCTCTTTGGCATTGGTGGTTGGTGCATAAATTTGAATAATAGTAGTATAAACTGGTCTTCCTTGTAGGCATATGGATATTATCCTATCACTGACATCATTGTACTTCAGGATAGATCTTGAAAGATTTTTTGTGTGTGTGATGATGAATGCCACACCATTCTTCATCAATTTTTTCATTCCTGGCATAGTAGATCATATGATTGTCTGATCAAAATGGCCCCAAACAGTCCATTTCAACTCACTAATGCCTAAGATAGGAGCTCTGGTAGCGTAGTGCCTAAAGACACTTGACTGCTAACCAGAAGGCTGGCGGTTCAAACCCATCAGCCACTCCTTGGAAGGAAGATGGGGCAATCTACTTCCATAGTGATACTGCCTCGGAAACCCAAGGAGGGGTCACTGTGAGTCAGGTCCAACTCGATGGCACATAACAAATAACAACAACAATTTCTAAGATATTGATCTTTATGCATTCCATTTCATTTTTTACAACTTCCAGTTATCCTATATTTATACTTGATACATTCCATACTCTGATTATTAATGGATGTTTCCAGCTGTTTTTCCCATTTTGAGTTGTGTCCCTTCAGCAAATGGAGGTCCCAAAACTTTACTCCATCCATTTCATTAAGGTCATCTCTGCTTTGAGGAGACAGCTCTTCCCCAGTCATATTTTGAGTGCCTTCCAATTTGAGGGGCTCATCTTCCAACACTATATCAGACAATGTTTCAGGGCTATTCATCAAGTTTGCCAGTTATATATGAAACAGTGTTTCACTGTTATTTATAAGGTTTTCCCTGGCCAATTCTTTGAGAAATGGATGGCCCCATCCTTCTTCCAAGTCTCACTTAGTCTGGAAGCTCCACTGAAACCTGTCCAAATACCCTGCTGGTATTTGAAATACTGGTGGCATAGCCTCCAGCTCACAGCAACATGTAAGCAAACTTATTATGACAAAGTCACAGACAACTGGTGATTCTACATGTATTAGCCAGTGCTATTATTTCTACTTTCATTTCCAGTACTACCAGCTGGTATTACTATAGTGTTTTTAGACTGTAGGTACTAAATTCACAGGTCACAAATTCAGGTATGGGAAAATGATAACTTACTCTATTTTTCTGTTATAACATCAATTTTGAACTCTAATTCTTCTGATGGTGGAAAGCCAAATATCAAATCAACCAAATCCATTGCCATTGAGTTGATTGTGACAATAGCAACCTTATAGTACTTAGAAACTTAGAAAGATAGTAGAGCTGCCTTATAGGGTTTGAACCACTGACCTTTTGATTAGCAGCTGAGTGCTTAATCAATGTGCCACTGTTGTTGTTACATGGCATTGAGTTGACTCCAACTCCTAGCAATGTACAACATAACAAAACACTGCCCAATCCTGAGCCATTCTCACAATCCTTGCTGTGTTTGAGCCCATCGTTGCAGCCACTGTGTCAATCTATCTCAAAAGAGGGTCTTCCCCTTTTTTGCTGACTCTCTACTTTACCAAGCATGATATTCTTCTTCAGGGGCTGATCCCTTCTGACAACAGGACCAAAGTAGATGAGATGAAGTCTGGCCATTCTAAGGAACACTCTACATTCTTCCTAGTCTGCCTTAGTTTGGAATAGGTAAAGTTTATTTCCATTCCCTATTGATGCTAAGGAGCTCTGATGGTGTAGTGGTTAGGGAACTTGGCTGCTAACAAAAAGGTTGATGGTTTGAACTCACCAGCTGCTCCATGGAGGAAAGATGAGGCAGTCTGCTTCCATAAAGATTTACAGCCTCGGAAACCCAGTGGGGGTCTCTATGAGTCACAGTTGACTCCATGGCAGTGAGTTTGGTTTTTTTTGGCTATTGATGTTGGCCTATGTATGACTTGATGTAATCAAAGAAATACGAATGGTAGAGACAGTGAAACAGACTATCTATGGGCAAAGGTCTTTAAGTGGTTGCCTTCTTGTGCTCCAGTATCTTACATTTCTGTGATCTGTGAACATGAAACCCAAAATATGAAGCAGATTCCAACATAATCAGAAATCTGGATCTAGCCTCGCCTCACCCAGCCTAGCCTAGATCAGCCAAACAACAGCTGACTTGCAGACTCATGAGCATGAAAAAATGTTTATGATTGTGAGCTATGGAGATATTTAGAATTGTTTGTTATGTAACATTTGTAGAACAATCAGTGACTAATCCATCTCTTAAGATTTTTAATTCGCAAGTGGCTGAATGGAGAAAGTGAGAGAAGTGAAATAAGAGCTGCTTTTGGCAAGCAGCGAAGCATTGAAGAATGTAGCTGACACACCATCCTCTCGGGGCCTTAGAAAGATGGAGCTGTTCACACCTCACCTCAGTCATCTCTGTCCCATCTCCTACAGGGATCACTGCTCAGTCCATGCCAGCAAATCTACACGGCTGAGTCATGCTGTATTATCACCCATGGCATTCTTGCATTTCTGAGTCACTGGACAGTTTTGTTAGAACCTGTGTTCAAGAGTGTATCTTGAAAAGGGAGTATATTGATAACACTTGCAGCAGTTTAGCTATACTCATGACTTTATTATGTTATATTTGGATTATATAATTTAGATCATCTCTTTCTGTCCTGAGTGAGAGACCATGTGCTTCTGGAAAGCAGATCCACATCTAAGTTAACTTTCTGACTTCCTCTTACTCAAAATTCTGCCTGACAAGAGAGCCTAGAATAAATTAATACATGGTGAATGAATAAAGGAATTAAAGAAAGAATCTAAAAATGCTTCTTACTCATAATGGATTTTAAAAAAAAAATCTCTTTTGCACTTAGTCACCTATATTTGTGAATAGTCACAAGCTACCAAATCAGAAATAATTCTTCCAGTCTCTCTGCCAGGAATATAATTCATGTACCTTTGCAAGGTGGAATGTTCACTGGAATGAGCCCCATTAAACACCTAGCCTAAATTCTCCTCCTCTGGGGTAGAGTTATTTTTTTTCCATTGCATCAATCTGTCTGTCCTCTCTCCTCAGGGTCCTTTGCAAAATACATTGTCTTATTTTTCTTTTTTTAAACCAGTCACAATAGGATGGAGATTTAGCATTTGTTTTTTCATGTGTGAATACCTGATGGCATTTGCTGGGCGATGTCTAGAAGTTTGTTTAGATTGTTGTCAGTTTCACTGCATGCTAAGCTCCTGTGGGGATTGCTAAGGGTTGGGGAATCTATTCTAAATACTTGCAGAGCACTAATAAAAATTCCTCTTTTTTTTTTTTTTTTTTGAGTTTATAATTTCTTTTTCTTTTTTTTAAATTGTGCTTTGGGTGAAGATTTGCAGAGCAAATTCACTCTCCATACAGCAGTTCACATATACTTTGTCTCATGTCAT
>NW_006922165.1:1362502-1375782 GCF_000298275.1 Orycteropus afer afer
CATCTAGATGGCAGCTTGCTAGCTTTTAAGATCCCAGTTGCTACTCATGAAATTAGGAGGTGGAACAATGTTTTGTATAGTATGTTATGCCAATTGAGCTTGATGTCCCCTTAAAAACTCCTCTTTGACTATCTTTAGTGATTGAGAATTATTCTGGCTGGGAACAGAATAAATCAAATAAATCATTGTCTTAAAATACAAATACTAGCATGTTGAAAAAACAATGAGAAAAAACATGCTTGCACATACACAGAAAATGGGAAGAATGAGATCTACTAGGAATTAACAGTTTCTCTCTGAAGAGGGAGATTGAAAGCTGTGGTGAGAGTATGGGGTAGAAGTCAAGGAGATAGGTTTTCCTTAATACCCTTCTTTGCTATTTGAAAAAAAAAATTAGTGTTGTGTATTATAGTCTTAAGACACTCTGGTGGCACAGTGTGGTGGTTATGTTTTTGTATGTCAACTTGGCTAGGTCTGGTTGAGTGGCTGGGCAGCTGGATGTAGTATTCCCCATGATGAGACTCCATGGTGGAATCTACTGGGAGCAGCTGAGTAGCTGCCTTTTGGTATGTGGTCTGCTTCCTGTATATAAAGAGAAGCTTTGAGAATGGTCTCTAGCTTATGGCACTCTTGGACCCTGCATGTAGCCGTGTCATTGCTCAGCAGCCTGCTATGCTCTGCTGACCTTGGGACTTACAATGGACTTAAGGAAATGGCCTGCCGCATGGTTTGGTAACATCAGGACTATGCCTTTTTACTTGTCAACCTTGGGGCTTCTCAGCCTCAGCAGCTAGCAGATGTCTGAATGAAGAAATGCCTCTAGCTCCAGTGGGCCAGGAGCAGGAGGCAGAGCTGGACCCCAAGGTTGACGGGCTTTCACCCAGCCCCTAGAGCCTGGCACTTTGAACTTGGACTGAAAGCCTCCAAATTGTAAGAACAAACTCCTGTTTGTTAAGGCCATCCCATTTGTGGTATATTCTTGTCAAAGCGGTACTAGGTAACCAGAACACACAGTGATTAAGCACTTGGCTGCTAACCACCAAGAGTCTGGTAATTCAAACCCACCCAGCAGTTCCATGGGAGAAAGACCTGGTGATCTGCTTCCATAAAGATGTTGTTGTTGTTAGGTGCCATCGAGTCCACTCCAACTCAGTGACCCCATGTACAATAGAACGAAACACTGCCTGGCCCTGCACCAGCCTCACAATCCTTGCTACACATGAGCCCATCGTTGCAGCCACTGCATCAATCCATCTCATTGAAGTCCTCCTCCTTTTTTGCTGACCGTCCACTTTACCAAGCATGATATCTTTCTCCAGGGAATGGTCCCTTTCGACAACAAAGTCTGGCCATTCTCTCTTCCAAGGAGCATTCTGGCTACACTTCTTCCAGGTCAGATTTGTTCATTCTTCTGGCAGTCCATGATACTTTAAGTATTCTTCGCCAATACCACCACTCAAAAACATCAACTCTTCTTTGGTCTTCCTTAATCATTTTCCAGCTTTCACATGCATATGTTGTTGTTGTTGTTATATGCTGTCGAGTCGGACCTGACTCATAGCGACCTTTCCTTGTGTTTCCAAGGCAGTATCACTACGGAAGTAGATTGCCCAGCCTTTCTTCTGAGGAGTGGCTGCGTGCATATGAGGCAATTGAAAACACCATGGCTTAGGTTAGGCGCACCTTAGTTTTCAAAGAGACATTGTTCTTCAGCACTTTAAAGAGGTCTTTTGCAGCAGATTTGTCCAGTGCAATATGTTGTCTGATTTCTTAACTGCTGCTTCCATGGGTGTTGATTGTAGAAACAAGTAATATGAAATCTTTGACAACTTCAATCTTTTCTCCATTTATCGTGATGCTGCTTATTGGTACAGTTGTGAGGATTTTTGTTTTCTTTATGTTGAGATGTAATCCATACTGCAGACTGTAGTCTTTAATCTTCATCAGTAAGTACTTCAAGTCATCTTCATTTTCAGAAAGCAACATTGTGTGGTCTGCATATCGCAGGTTGTTAATGACCCTTCCTCCAATCCTGATGCCGTGTTCTTCTTCATATAGTCCATAAAGATAACAGCAGAGAAAATCCTATGGGGCAGTTCTATTCCTCACATGGGGTCAATATGAGACAAAATCGACTTAAAAGCACCTAACAACAATAATGACATAGTCTCAATATTAAAAAACAAACAAAAGAAGATGTGTGAAGAGAAAAAGGAGAAGTACAGTTATAAAATAACTTCTAGGCTTGCAGGAAGGTTGGTAATACCAGTGGGAAAAGAAGAGTTGACCCAAAAAAGGAATTTGGATGTTTAATACAAATTGTATGTCAAAATCTTGAAGTAGGATTGTTAGGTAAACAAAGATGGTAGGGATGAATTGGAAAAGAGGAAGTGATTTTATTTCAATGCTAGGAAATGAAATTTTGCTCTAGAAAATTCTGTGGGCAGAATCCACAGAAGCTACTAAGTTTGTACTTGGATAATGATAAAGCATTTTTATAAAATGTTGGTGGGGGAGGGGTGGGAGATGGCAGGGAGGCCTCCAAAGACCAAGTCACAAAAAAAGCCTTGTTTATTTTATGACCAGAGAATATCGTGGATGGGGCTGGAGAGAAGAGACGGAGGGATGAGTTGGCAGGGCCACCAGAGTACAGTTCTAAAACTTGTGCTGAACCAGTGATTCTAAACTAGAGGGAATTCCACCCCCACCCCCAGAAGGCATTTGGCAGCATCTGGAGACATTTTAGGAGCTCTGGTGGTACTGTGGTTAAGACATTGGGTTGTTTAACAAAAAGGTCTGCTGTTCGAACCCACCATCTGCTCCATCGGAGAAAAATGAGTCAGTCTGCTTCTGTAAAGAATAACAGCCTTGGAAACGGTTTCTATGGGGGTCACTATGAGTCAGAATTGACTTGATGGCAGTTGGTTTTTTGTTGTTGTTCTGGGGACATTTTTGATTGTCACAACTTGGCAGTAGGTGGTAGGGCGCAGCTACTGACATCTGCATTCTGCATCCTGCAACACCATAAGACAACCCCATAAAACAGAGAACTAAAACCCACTGCCATTGAGTCAATTCTGACTCACAGCAACTCTATAGGACAAAGTAGAACTAGCCCCATAGGTTTCCAAGACTATAAATCTGTGCAGAAGCAGGATGCCACATCTTTCTCCTGTGAAGAGGCTGGTGGGTTCAAATCACTTACAGCTTTAACCACTGCCACCAGGACTCCTCCACAAAGAAGTATCCACCTCAAAATGTCAATAGGGCAGAGGCTGGAAAGCTCTGTGTTAAACTAAAATGAATGATGAGACTTATTGAGATGTTAACATCTCATGCTGTGTATTGTTTACCGCTGTTTTCACACCCATTAGATCTTCATCAAGAACCTTGAGAGGGGCAGGGCAGGAATCACCATTTCTCTGTGACAGCAGGAGGAAGTGTAAGTCCAAGGACTGACCCAGGGTCACACAGCTTGGAGTCCAGGTCTCTTGGCCCTAGATCCTCGCTGTGTCTCCTCTCTCATGGAACCCCACCTGGCACACTAAAGTCATTTTTAAACTAAGTGGCAGAGTGAATATGTACTGTACTCCAGAAATTGTCTTAGGAAAAGGAGCCTGTAGCAAAGCAAAGGTGGAATTTTCACAAGTCTAAGGGAGTTCTGGTAGTGTAGTGCCTAAGGCACTTGACTGCTAACCAGAAGGCTGGTGGTTCAAGCCCACCAGCCACTCCTCAGAAGGAAGATGGGGCAATCTACTTCCGTAGTGATACTGCCTTGGAAACCCAAGGAGAGGTCGCTATGAGTCGGGTCCAACTCGTCGGCACATAACAACAACAACAAGGTTGCATTATTTCGAAGAAACTGATTTCAAAAATTACCGAAGTATCAGTGAAATAGCTTCAGAGTTTTCTCTTTGGTCAAGGCTCTTGACCACTTTTGCTGTATTCCTGCTAGAGAAATTTTTGGTATACAAAGATCTGAAAGTGGCTGGCTTGTTAAGGGAAGGGCAATCTCATGAGGTTAGAAAGCAGAGTGTGTAAAGAGACATGATGGACAATAAATAAGGCAACAAGGTCCTGGAGATCAAGTGAAGAATGGAATTTCATCCTTTCAGCAATGAGGAGCCCTAGAAAACTATAAGGGAGCAGCAACATGACCTGACCTGTATTTTAGGAAGACCCCTCCATGAAGAACATTTTCTTACATTTATTCCTCTGCCTATATTACAAAATAGGTTGCATTTGGTGCTGGGGCTTTTCATTGAGGATTGAGAGCCTTGCCACAATTTGGAGGAAACAACTTACTGAGAAATAGAAAGCAGATGAAAATAGTGTCTTGCCCAGCCTGCCCTTTTTGTTGCCTATTTAAGTACACAGTAAGTGAAGTCACAGCGCAAATACTCATATGCGTAGCTATCACCTGACACTAACCCAAATAGGCTCATTACTACATTTCCACATTCAGATGAAGCAAAAATATGCTACAGTGAAACACTAAAAAAAAAAAAAAAAAGCTACAGTGTGTCCCTGGTTTTCCTGTGTCATTTACATTTGTTAAGTCTGAAATGGAGTTCATCACCCTAAAAGGCATTGAAAAGGAAAGCACTTATTTATTTGGGGCACCATGCTAAGTACTACACTGAATAAATTACTGTCTCTTCCTTCTAATTACTTATAATTCATAGTTTATTATAACATTTTAATATTTCTCAGGTAATACATGTTCACTGTAGAAATAGCAGAAAATGCAGATAGTAGAGAACATCAGATAAAAGTGGCACCACCATAATGTATTTCTTTCCAAACATACTTTCTAAATCATCGTTTGACACATGGTAGTGATGGAAAGACAGAGCATACTGGCCCTACAAGATATGCAGGACAGCTAAGTGAGCCAGCCACCCTCCCCTTATCCCTCCCAGGACTAGCCAAAACCAGCCTGAGTAGAATTGGCAGTATCTAAGTACCATGTATGACCTTTGGGTCATTACATACCTCATGAATATTAACCTCTCTGATTCTGAATGGAGTTTAGCCACCATTTTCTATTTATATGATATATGGAGAAGTATATAACCCTAACTGCACCTGTGAAGAATGTAGAAGTATGTATACCGATGATTTTGTATGACTTTCTGTCTTGTAAACTCTCTATAAGAGATGCTTGAAGGAGCCTTCCTTGGAACCATCTTGAAAGCACTAGCCCTGGCTGTTCCCTTCCTTGGCCAAAGAAATAAAAGTGCCTTTCTATTTTTCCACCTTGGTCTCTTGCTTACTGGCTACAATGAATCATGCTGAGCAGAGCCTGGATTTTACCTGGCAGCCATGGTGCTTTAATTCTTAACTTCCTTTTAGGGTAGGTGCATTAGGGTATATGATTATCCTGAAGTGGCCACTGATTACACCACAGAAGGCACATGACTCAAAACTGTCCAGTGACAGTAGTAGGCCTGAAGACTTTTGCCCTATTAACCAAAAGAAAAAACAAAACAAAACAAAAAAACACCACCCACACCCCAACCAATTGCTGTTGAGTTGATTCCGACTCTTGGTGAAGCCATGTGTTGCAGTAGAACTGGTGTCACTGTCAGCTGGAATCAACTTTACAGCAACTGGTTTTGCCCTATTAAGTGATAATAAACAACTCTAATAGTCTCTTTTTTATTATTAGAGTAGTTTATTATCACTTAACATCCTTTTATTAGAGGGACTGTCAGTTTGTCGTAGTGTAGTGCCTTGTGTGTTGATGTGAGGCTGGAGGCTATGCCATCAGTATTTCAAATACCAGCAGGGTCACCCATGGTGGACAGGTTTCAGTGGAGCTTCCAGATTAAGACAGACTCAGAAGAAGGAAGGGGCCATTCACTTCTCAAAGTATTAGCCAGTGGATACCTTATGAACAGCAGTGAAATTCTGTCTCATATATTACTGGAAAACTTGATGAATAGCCCTGAAACATTGTGTGATATAGTGCCAGAAGATGAGCCACTCAGGTTGGAAGGCACTCAAAATATGACTGGGGAAGAACTGCCTCCTCAAAGTAGCATCAAACTTAATGACATGGATGGAGTAAAGCTTTTGGGATCTCCAATTGCTGATGTGGCACAGCTCAAAATGAGAAGAAACAGCTGCAAATATCCATTAATAATCAGATCATGGAAAGTATGAAGTATGAATCTAGGAAAATTGAGAGTTGTAAAAAGTGAAATGGAGTGCATAAAGATCAATATCCTAGGCGTTAACAAAAAACCAAACCAAACTCACTGCTGTTGAGTTGATTCGACTCATAGCAACCCTTCCTTGGGTTTCCGAGGCAATATCTCTCTACAGAAGTAAATTGCCCAATCTTCCTTCTGAGGAGTGGCTGGTAGGTTTGAACCGCCAGCCTTCTGGTTAGCAGTCAAATGCCTTAGGCACTATGCCACCAGAGCTCCCATCCTGGGCATTAGTGATCTGAAATTGACTGTTTTTCAATCCGATAACCATATGATCTATTATGCTGGGAATAACAGATTGAAGAGGAATGGCATGATATCCATCATCACAAAGAATGTTTCAAGATCTATCCTGAAGTACAGTGCTACCAGTGATAGGATAATATTCTTATGTCTACAAGGAAGACCAGTTAATACTAAAACAAAAAAACAAACCAAACTCACTGCCATCAAGTCGATTCCAACTCATAGCAATCCCCTGTGGGTTGCCAAGGTGGTAACTCTTTAAGGAAGTAGATTGCCCAGTCTTCCTTCCGCAGAGTGGCTGGTAGGTTTGAACTGCCAACCTTCTGGTTAGCAGTCAAATGCCTATTATTCAAATTTACACACCAACCACCAAAGCCAAAGACAAGGAAATTGAAGATTTTTACCAACTTCTGCAGTCTGAAATCAAACAAACATGTATCAGTGTAGTGATTATTACTAGTAATTGGAATGCAAAACTTGGAAACAAAGAAGAATCCCCAATAGTTGGAAAATAAGGCCTTGGTGATAGAAATGACACCAGAGACCACACGACAGAATTTTGCAAGGCCAATGAATTATTCATTGCAAATACCCTTTTTAAACAACATAAATAGCAGCTCTACACATGGACCTCACCAGATGGACTACACAGGAATCAGATTGACTACATCTATGGAAAGAGGAGATGGAGAAGCTCATATCTTCAACCAAAACAAGGCCAGGAGCTGACTGTGGAACAGACCAATTGCTCATATGCAAGTTTAAGCTGAAGCTGAAGACAAAACAAGTCCATCAGAGCCAAAATATGACCTTGATTATATCCCTCCTGAATTTAGAGACCATTTGAAGAATAGATTTGATGCATTGAACACTAAATGACCAAAAAACAGATAAATTGTGGGATAACATCAAGAAAATTGTATAAGAAGAAAGCAAAAGGTCATTAAAAAGACAGGAAAGGAAGAAAAGGCCAAAGTGGCTGTCAGAAGAGACTCTGAAACATGCTTTTAAATGGAAAATAATAAAGCAAGTAGAGGAAATAACAAGATAAAATAGCTGAACAAAAGATTTCAAAGAGCAACTCAAGAATACAAAATCAATTATTATACTGAAATATGCAAAGATCTGGAGTTAGAAAAACAAAAAGGAAGAACACTGTGTTAGTATGTGTTCTCTAGAGAAGCAAAACCAGTAAAACAATATATATATATATATATATATATATAGTTGTTATGTACCATTGAGTCAGCCCCAACTCATAGTGATCCCTCCTTGGGTTTCCAAGGCAGTATCACTATGGAAATAGACTGCCCAACCTTCCTTCCGAGAAGTGGTTGATGGGCTTGAACTGCCAGCCTTCTGGTTAGCAGTCAAGTGCCTTAGGCACTATGCTACCAGAGCTCTTATATATACATAGAGAGAGTGAGAAATTTATCTTAGGAAAATGGCTCACACACTTATAGAAGTTGGGAAGTCCCAAGTTCTTGGATCAAACATCAAGCTGGAGGCTTTTTGTGACTTACACAGCTGCAGGGGCTGACAAGCTCAAGGTTGGCAGGCAATATACTGGCTTTTGACTCCAACGAATGATGAATCCAAGATCACCAGGCCTAATGGTAGATTGTTCGCTCACAGACAATTGTAGGCAACACAACAGGATCCAAATTAACAGAAGAGTATCTCTTTTTCCCAGGATGTCCATAAATATATTGGAAGCAGGCCACACCTCTAGGGAAACTCCCTTTCAATGGATTGGCTGCTCAAAACTTACACATCCGATCTCATCATGGGAATAACCCACATCACAACTGCTTAAACCACTCAGAATTGTGGTCCAGCCAAGCTGACACACAACTCCAACTATTACAAACACACTTGACATTTCTCAAGCTGAAAGAACTGAAAAAAAAAAAATCAAGCTTTAAGTTGCAATATGGAAATATTCAATGGGCAGGATATTGAATGATGAAGGAAACATCAAAAGAAGATGGAAGGAATATACAGAATCACTGTATCAAAAAGAAACGGTCAATGTTCATCTATATCAGGAGATGGCATATGATCAAGAACCAATGATATTGAAGGAAGAAGTTGAAGTTTTGCTGAAGGAATTGAGGAAAAACAAGGCTCCAGGAACTGATAGAATACCCATTGAGATGTTTCAACAAACAGATGCTGTGCTGGAGGCACTTACTCATCTATGCCAAGAAATTTGGAAGACAACTATCTGGCCAACTGACTGGAAGAGTTCTATATTTGTACCCATTCCAAAGAAAGGTGATCCCACAAAATGTGAAAATTATCAAACAATATCATTAATATCATGCAAAAGTAAAATTTTGCTGCAGATAATTCAAAAATGATTGCTGTAGTATATTGACAGGGAACTTCCAGAAATGCAAGCTGGATTCAGAAGAGGATGTGGAATGAGGGATGTCATTGCTGATGTCAGATAGATCTTGGCTGAAAGCAAAGAATACCAGAAAGATGTTTACTTGTGTTTCATTGACTATGCAAAAGCATTTGACTGTGTGGATCATAACAAATTATGGATAAAATTAAGAAGAATGGGAATTCCAGGACACTTAATTGTGCTCATAAATAACCTGTACATAGACCAGGAGGCTGTTGTTCAAACAGAACAAGGGGACACTGCATGGTTTAAAATCAGGGAAGGGAGTGTGTCAAGGTTTTATCCTTCCACCATACTTATTCAATCTGTATGCTGAGCAAATAATCCAGGAAGTTGGACTATATGAAGAAGAATGCAGCATCAGCGTTGAAGGATGAGTCATTACCACCGCAAAAATTTTAAAAAAAAAAAAAAAAACCTCTTTAAAGTGCTGAAGAACAAAGATGTCTCTTTGAAGACTAAAGTGTGCCTAACTCAAGTAATGGTGTTTTCAATCACTTCATATGCATGTGAAAACTGGACAATGAATCAGGAAGACTGAAGAAAAGTTGATGATTTTGAATTGTGGTGTTGGTGAAGAATACTAAAGGTACCATGGACTGCTAGAAGAATGAACAAATCTGTCCTGGAAGAAGTACAACCAGAATGCTATTTGGAAGTCAGAATGGCAGACTTTGTCTCACCTAGTTTGGTCATGTTGTCAGAAGAGATCATTCCCTGGAAAAGGATATTATGTGTGGTAAAATGGAGAGTCAGCGATAAAGGGGAAGATCCTCAATAAGATAGATTGCCACAGTGGCTGCAATGATGTGCTCAGGTGTAGCAAGGAGTGTGAGGCTGATGCAGGACCAGGCAGTTATTCTTTCTGTTGTGCATAGGGTCACTAGGAGTCAGAGCTGACTTGATGTCACCTAACAACAACAAAAACAATAGTCTGAAATCTGTACTAACGGACTAGCAACTCTTTGGCTGGTTGGTGATGAGAGGGAAAGGACAGAACTCACAGTTATGAAGATAAAGAGAGAGGCCAATGAGGGTTAGACAAGAGGAAGGCATGGAGAAAAATGTCCCCAGACCTGTCTAAGTCAAGAAGAGTGTGCTAAGTCCATCCACAGGCATCCTTAAGGTAACCACCCTCCATTTCTGTTAAGACCAATCACTCTTTTTTTCTTTAAATTTTATTTGTTGTTGCTGAGAATACACACAGCAAAACTTGCACCAAATAAATCATTTCTAAACGTACAATTTAGTGACATTTGTCACATTCTTTGAGTTGTGCAACCATTCTCACCCTTCTTTTCTGAGTTATTCCTCTCTCATTAATATAAACATATTGCCCCCTAAGGTTCCTATCTAATCTTCCAAGTCACTATTGTGAATTTAATCCCATATAGATAATTCTTAAAAGAGCGTAATGCTCAAGGCTGACCTTTTCACTTGTTAAACTAAACTATCTTTGAGAAGACTTCAGGGGATATTTTTGGTTTAATGTTTAAAGATGATATCAGGGCAATCATTTTAGGGGTTCATCCACTCTCCATAGCTCCAGAAAGTCTAGAGTCCATGAGAATTTGAAATTATGTTCTTCATTTCCCCCTTTTGATTAGGATTCTTCTACAGAATCTTTGACCAAAATGTTCAGTTACGGTAGCCAGGCACCATCCAGTTCTTCAGGTCTCATGGCATTTGAGTGGAGGCAATCAGTGACATATTCCATATCCTCCTCCTATTCCTGACTCCCCTTCTTTCTCTGTTGTTTCAGTGAAATAGAGACCAATTATTGTGCTTTGTGAGCTTTAAGACCCCAAGTACTACACAACAAACTAGGAGGTAGAACAGAAGCACTAAATATATTAGTCCAATTAAATGGGATGTCCCATGAAACCATGAGCCTAAACCTCAAACCAAGGAACCAAATTCTGTGAGATGTTTGCTTGTACATAAGCAGCCTCAGTATATACTTTCTCTCTCTCTCTTTCTCTCTCTCTCTCTCTCTTTGTAAATGTATCTGTCTTCGTTCTCTAGAGTGTCTATAACAGAAATACCACAAGTGGATGGCATAGCAAACAGGAATTTATTTTCTCACAGTTTAGGAGGTTAGACATCCAAATTTAGAGTGCTGGCTCTAGGGCTGGGTGAAGGCTTTTTGCCCTGGGCTTTAGCTCTGCCTCTTATTGCAGGCACACTGGAGCTAGCGGTGTCTTCTAACTCAGGGAACTGCTGGCTACAGAGGCTGATGAACCCAAGGTTGCCAGGTAAAATGGCACAATCCCAAGATCAGTAGGCAACACAGCAAACCACTGGTCCAAGTCCAGGAACAAACCTAAGATTGGCAGGCAACACAACAGTCCAGTGGTTCAAGTTCAGGAACTAGCGATGAAGACTTCATCAAATGTAGGATCCAGATGTGCCAAAAAGCTATAAACCTTTCTCAAAACTTCCCCTTATATACTGGAAGCAGGCCACACCACAAAAGCAACTACTTAGCTGCTCACAGCAAATTCCACCATCGATGTTATTGCAATCTTATCATGGTGAATAACTACATCCAGCTTCCCAGCCATTCAAAGAAAAAAAAAAAAAACACAGCCCAGCCAAATTGACACACAACCTTAACGACCACAATGTCTATCACACAACTTTTGCCAATTCAACTTTTTATAGGGGTACAACTTTTTGACTACAATTATAGCAATCAGCTGTGCAACACTATCCTTAATGTGATTTTTCCATCACCATTAATCTCCTACTCCCTTTTCCTCTTGCCTTTGGTGCTTACTAGTAAATTTTGGTTTCTATACATTTGCCTTTTCTTATCTCTTTATATAAGTGAGGTCGTACAATATTTGTTCTTTGGTGATTGACTTATTTTGCTCAATATAATGTCTTCAAGCTCCATTCATACTGAGCATGAGTCAGGACTTCATTTCTTCTACTGGCTGAGGAGTATTCCATTGCATGTAAGTACCACATTTTGTTTATCCACTGGTGTAGGTACCACTGGTAGCCATTTAGATTCTTTCTACCTTTTGGCTATTGTGAATAGTGCTGAAATGAACCTTGGTGTACAAGTCTCTTTTTGTCTCTGTTTTCAAGTCTTTTGTGTGTATACCTAGGAATGAAATTGTTGGCTCTTCTGACAATTCTATTTTCAGTTTTTTGAGGAACTGTCACACTGTTTTTCACAATAGCTGTACCGCTTTCCATTTCAATCAACAATGGTTAAGGATTTTAATTTCCCCACATCTTCAGTAACAGCTGTTATCCTTTGAGTTTTTATATAGATAGATAAATAGATAGATAGAGATAGAGATAAGATATATTAGCCATCCTAGTGGAAGTGTAATGATATCTCATTGTGGTTTGATTTGCATCTCTCTGATGGCTAACGATGCTGAGTATCTTTTCATGTGTTCCATGTCCATTTGAATATTCTCTTTAGTGAAATGTCTATTCAAGTCCTGTGCCCATTTTGCAATTGAGTTATTTGTTGGTTTGTTGTTAAATTGTCAGAGTTTTAGATATATTTTGGTTATTCAATTCTTGTTGGATACATGGTTTCCAAAGAGGTTCTCCCAGCTAGTTTCTTGAAATTTGCTCTTGAACACAGAGTACCAAAAGCAAATGGAAGAGATGTTGAAATAGAAAAACTGAACAGAAGACTTCAAAGGGCACCTCGTGAAGACAGAGTAAAATATCATTTTGAAATGGGCAAAGACTTGACATGAGAAAACCAAAGGGGAAGAACTTGCTCAGCATTTCTCAAGCTGAAAGACTGATGACTTGAAAAATTCAAGCCTTGAGTTGCATTGTTGAAGAATTCTATGAACAAAATATTGAATGATGCACAGGAAGCATCAAAAGAAGATGGAAGAAATACACAGAGTCACTTTATACAAAAGAATTGGTCAATGTCCAATTATTTCAGGAGGTAGCATGTGATTAAGAACCACTGGTATTGAAGGGAGAAGTCAAAGCTGCATTGAAGGAATTGGCAAAAAACAAGGCTCCAGGAATTGATGGACTGTCCATTGAGATGTTTCAACAGGCAGCTGCTGTGCTGGAGGCACTCACTCAGCAATGCCAAGAAATTTGGAAAACAGCTACCTGGCCAATGACTGGAAGAGATCCATATTTGTGCCCATTCCAAAGAAAGGCAACCCAACAGAATGTGGAAATTATCAAACAATATCATTGATATCACATGCAAGTAAAATCTTGGTGAAGATAATTCAAAAATGATTGTAGCTTCCATTGCTAGGAATATACCCTAAAGAAGTGAGAGCCATGACAAGAACAGATATATGCACATCCATGTTCATCACAGCACTATTTACAATAGCCAAAAGATGGAAACAACCTAGATGTCCATCAACTGAGGAATGGATAACCAAACTATGGTACAT
>NW_006922165.1:1377190-1379607 GCF_000298275.1 Orycteropus afer afer
AAAAAAAAAAAAAAAAAATGGTTTCAGCAATATATTGAGAGGGAACTTCCAGAAATGCAAGCTGGATTCAGAAGAAGATGGTTGAAAGCAAATACCAGAAAGATATTTACTTGTGTTTTATTGACTATGCAAAAACGTTTGACTGTGTGGATCATAACAAATTATGGATACCATTAAGAAGAATGGGAATTCCAGGATACTAAATTGTGCTCATAAGTAACCTGTATATAGACCAGGAAGCTGTTGTTTGAACAGAACAAGGGAATGTTGCATGGTTTAAAATCAGGAAGGGAGTGCATCAGGGTTGTATCCTTTCACCATGCTTATTCAATCTATATGCTGAGCAAATAATCTGTGAAACTGGACTTTATGAAGAAGAATGTGGCATCAGGTTTGGAGGAAGAACTTTAACAACCTGCAATATGCAGATGACATGACCTTGCTTGCTGAAAGTAAAGATGACTTGAAGCACTTACTGATGAATATCAAAGACTATAGTCTTCAGGACCTCTGGTAGCATAGTGCCTACGGCACTTGACTGTTAACCAGGAGGCTGGTGGTTCAAACCCACCAGCCACTCCTTGGAAGGAAGATAGGGCAATCTACTTCCGTTAGTGATACTGCCTCAGAAACCCAAGGAGGGGTAGCTATGAGTCGGAGCCGACTCGATGGCACATAACAATAGTCTTCAGTATGGATTACACCTCAACATAAAGAAAACAAAAATCCTCACAACTGGACCAATAAACAACATCATGATATGAACAGAAACAAAGATTGCAGTTGTCAGGGATTTCATTTTACTTGGATCCACAGTCAACACCCATGGAAGCAGCAGTCAGGAAATTAGACATTATACTGCACTGAGAAAATCTACTGCAAAAGACCTCTTTAAAGTGTTAAGAAGCAAAAATGTCCCTTTAAAGATTAAGGCATGCCTGACTCAAGCCATGGTATTTTCAGTTACTTCAGATGCATGCAAAAGCTGAACAATGAATAAAGAAGACCCAAGAAGAGTTAATGCCTTTGAACTATGGTGTTGGCAAAGAATATTGAAAATACATGGATTACTAGAAGAATGAACTAATCTGTCCTGGACCAAGTGCAGGCAGAATGCTCCTTGGAAGCGAGAATGGCCAGATTTTGTCTCACCTACTTTGGTCATGCTGTCAGAAGGGACCATTCCCTGGAGAAGGATATTATGCTTGGTAAACTAGAGGATCAGTGATGAAGGGGAAGACCCTCAATGGGATGGATTGTATGTAGGAGCTGTGGTGGTGTAGTGGTTAAGGCATTTGGCTGCTAACTAGAAGATCAGTAGTTTGAACCCATCAGCTGCTCCATAAAACCAAAAAACCAAACTCACTGTTGGCGAGTTGGTTCTGACCTCCTTGTATCTCTATGGAAGTAGATTGCCCAGTCTTCCTTCCAAAGAGTGACTGATGGATTTGAAGCACCAGCCTTCTGGTTAGCAATCAAATGCCTTAGACACTATGCCACCAGCACTCCTTGGAAGAATGATAAAGCAGTAGGTTTTCAAAAAGATTTACAGTCTTGGAACCCCAATGAGAGTTGCTATGAGTCAGAGTCAACTTGATGGCAGTGACTTTTTTTTGTTGTTGTTTGTTTCTGTATAGTATGTTTTAAAACCAGGAAATGAGAGTTCTCTTTCAGGATTGTTTTAGCTATACAGCTTTGGAAACCAGTGAGGTTGCTAAGAGTCAGTATCAACTTGATGGCAGTAAGGTTTTTTTTCGGTATCTGTATAACATATTTTTAAATCAGGAAATGTGAGTTCTTCTCTTTCAGGATGGTTTTAGCTATTCAGGGCCTCTTGCCTTTCTATATAAAGTCGATAATTGATTTTTTCTATTTCTCTAAAGAAGGTTGTTGGAATTTTGATTGATTGGATTATGTTGAATCTATCGATCACTTTGGATAGTATTGATATTATGACAATACTCAGCCTTCTGATCCATGAACAAAGAACATCTTAGTAAGTGTACAATTCAGGGACATTAATTATATTCACATTATTATGGTACCAAACAATATCCATTTCCAAAAGTTTTATATCACCCCAAACAGAAACTTTGTACAGGCCCTCCACCCCAGCCCCCAGTAACCACTAATAACCTTTTGTGTCTGTGCATTTGCTTATTGTAAACATTTCACATACATGTTGTTGATGTTGTTAGGTATTGTCAAGTCGGCTCCAACTCACAGACAAACCTGTCTCCATCTTGAGACAAACCCAAGGTCAACAAGTGCAGTGAATTGCTTGATATGGCCCTTCTAGCCATTGTCCTCCATTCTGTGGTGTTTTGTAAATCCCATTATCCATGCCTGTTTGGGGTGGTGTGGTAGTTAAGGTCAGGTATCAACTTGGCTGGGCAGCTGGTAGTAGTCATTCCCTA
>NW_006922165.1:1379857-1384267 GCF_000298275.1 Orycteropus afer afer
ATCGTCATCTCACCCCTGGATTTGGGACAGCAGCCGCCGCCATCTGATCTGCTGATCGAGGTTCATCTAACCCCGAGAGTTGGGAAGATCCGCCGGACCTACTCACGGACCTGGGACTCGCCAGCCTGCCAGCCTCCACCACTACTACTACGTGAGACGAACCCTTGGGTGTCTGTGAATTATGTGAGGTGTTACAGCAAAATTCAGAACCCTAAGACTGGGGAAATTACTGGGAGGAGGAGGAGGGGTTAATGTCTGAGATGATGGAGTGGCATGGTAGTTTG
The DNA here is from genome assembly GCF_000298275.1 of Orycteropus afer afer. Taxonomy (NCBI): domain Eukaryota; kingdom Metazoa; phylum Chordata; class Mammalia; order Tubulidentata; family Orycteropodidae; genus Orycteropus; species Orycteropus afer. The sequence goes on from NW_006922165.1 coordinate 1,380,142, forward strand.
GACATTTGGGACGTCTTTGACCTCCGCCTCATGGGGACCAGCCTCGTGCTGATCTTTCTAAGAGACATTGTTCAAGCAACAAGTAAAATGGCACAGTCCCAAATTACCAAGCAACATGGCAGGCCACTAGGTCAAGTCCAGAAATAGTCTCAAGATTGGCAGACAACGTGGCAAACCACTGAGATGAAAACTCAGCCAAATGCAGGGTCCAGCTGTGCCAAAAGCTAGAGACCTTTCTCAAGGCTTCTTATATAGTGGAATCGGACTACATCTTCAAGGCAGCTACATAGATGCTCACAGTAGATTCTACCATGGAGTTGATTACCAGTCTCATCACGGGGAATAACTAAATTCAGCTGAGCAGCCACTAAAACCCAGGCCCAGCCAAGTTGACACACAACCTTAACTACCACAAGTACATACATATTAATCTGTTAATGGACACTTGGCTTGTTCCCCCCATTTGACTATTATGAATAATGCTGTAATGAACATTAGGGGAAATGTGTTTGTTTCAGTCCCTGCTTTCAAGTGTCTTGGGTATACACCTAGGAGTGGCTTTGCTGAGTCATACGGCAATTCCATGTTTAACTTTTTGATGAACTTCACTGCCATTTTAAATCCAGTCACTGACAAGGGAAATGGAATTACCTTTACTGGGTTAATTCAATCAAGACTCACGCCCTGAGACTTGAGAGGAGCTGCTGTAGCAGATTAAAAATACTTCAGTAAAAGAGAAATTTGGAGGTGCAAAGGATCCTTGGTGGCCAGTGTCATTTTACCCAATAAGCAAGGTAGGCATGGGTTTACTTATGCTTACTTACTAATCTGTAGGGAACTCACTAATCTGCCCCAACTAGTGGCATAGTAGTTAAGCATTCAAATGCTAATTGAAAGGTCAGAGTAAAATGTGGTAGTCTGTTTCTGTAAAGATTACAACCTTGCAAACCCTGTGGGGCAGTCCTACTCTGTTCTATAGGATTGATATAAATTGAAACCAACTCAATGGCATTTTTTTTTTTTTTTTCAGGAGCAAAATCACTATTGAGTAGACAACTAGCAATGTCTGTTACAAAAGAAAAGTGGGAAAAAAAACTAATGGGAAAATAAAATGAAATAAAAGTCAAAGTTAAAGTGGTAAGGAAAATCTAGATAAAATATAGACTAAGAAAAACATTTCAATAAGGTTACTATGAGTTGAAATTGATTGGATAGTACAGAACAAATCACAATCATTTAATGAGAAGAGCAAAACAAAAACTGAGGAAAATTATTTTTAACGAAAGCATTACAGCCAGAAAACCAAAATACGGAAGGAATGAAATGATGAAATAAAACTGGCAGTTCTCGAAGTCTGGTTCTTAAACCAGTAGCACTAGCATAATCTGGGAACTTGTTAGAAATGCAAATTATTGGACCCCACCCCAGAGCTATTGAATCAGAAACTCTGAGGGTGGGGCCCAGCAATCTGTTTTAACAAGTCTTCCTAGTGATTCTGCTGTTGCTAAAATTTGAGAATCCAAAAGGAAAATTGACATATTGATACATTAGGAATTGTAAAACTGAGAAATCAAAAGGAAAAAGGTCAAAATGAAAGTAGGCAATTGGACTAATGCCAGGGTTTGACACCCCTGTGCTGAAGTAAACAAGGTCTTCCCATCACCCCACTCTCTATCCTTTACTGGACTACTTGGTTGCCCTGTCACAGCTAAAATAAGTGGTTCTCACCCTGGCTACACATTAAAATCACCTGGAAAACTTTTAAACAATTAAATGGGAATCTCTGAGGGTGGGGACTTAACACCTATTTGAAAGAAAGAAGGTGATTTTAATGTATAGTCCCAACACCCATCTGTAAGTTTATTGTACTGTGGTGGCTTCTATGTTGCTACGGTGCTGGAAGCTATGTCACCAGTATTTCAAACACCAATAGGGTTTCCATGGTGAAGAGGTTTCAATGATGCTTCTAGAAAAGACAGACCGGAAAGAAAGACCTGTTGATCTACTTCCAAAAATTAGCCAATGAAAACCCAATGGACCCAACAGACTATTGTCCAACATAGCAGTGGAAGATGAGCCCCTGTGTTGGAAGGCACTCAAAATACACAGTGGCCGCAACAATGGACTCAAGAGTACCAACAGTGGTGAAGATGGCAAAGTACGGGGCAGTGTTTCATTCTGTTGTACACATAGGCACCATGAGTTGGAGTCAACTAGTAGATGGCAACTAGCAACAATGTACAGGCAAGGCTTGAACCACTGGCTTGGAACCTCTGGGTTGAGAGCCACAAGTAAGAGTAGCCTCTGGTTCTTCATGGCTTCCTATGCCTCACATTTGCTGCTCACATCCGCAGAGGCCTGGCTAAGAATTTTTGAGAAAAGATAAAAAACACACATGCAGCTCATAGCTTCCCTCTAGCAGATCTAGATGTACCTGTTGTTCTACCTAGAAGCATCTGTTCCTCCAGTAACTAGATTTGAATCCCAGGTTGTCCAGTGTGGGAAAGCAAAGGCTGGTGCTGAAATCCTTGATTGGATGTCTCTTGTATTTTATAAACACTTGATGGAAGCATACTGTCCTTCATCCCAGCCTGGACCAGTCCTCTAGTTAGGGAGCAACCCACCAGGATAGCTACTTTAAAAAGGCACACATCTTGGACAACAGGGAGGTTGGGTATGACAGTTAAAAGCAAATCACAGTGGTAAACAACTTATCTAAGCACCGTCTCAAACAATGACCCTACCTAGGCTGATCTGGTTATTAACTCTCAATCCCTCTTGGTTTGGTGTATCAGTCTGTTTTCCCTGAAATGGTTCTTTCTGGTTCTCTTCTTAGTATCTCTGTTATTTGTGTTCATTCAACCTCTTAGCCTACTGCACTGCACTCCAGTGGTCTACAGACCACACCATTGACTCCTCTTTGGAGCAGTAGCACCTACAAAGTAAGGTACATCTTGTACAATTGGAGAAAGATTTCTGGAGTCCTGAACATTAAAAGGAAAGAATGTGTGCCCCTGTTCCATTCTTGGGCCACTTACTTCTCTCTACAGAAAGATCCCTTCTCCTCAGCACTCCTACCTGATCTTATCCTACTCTATGGATCAGCCTTCTGACACATTTTCCCAGTTGTCCTTTGCTCACTCCCTTGATCCACCTGTCCCCTGATCACAAATCTTAAATGTTTGAGTCAGTTATTCTCAACCATGGCTAGAATCCACTGAAAAGATTTTTTAAATCCCTTTCTCTCTCTCTCTTAGGTTCCCCTCTCAGAGACTTAAATGGTCTAAGGTGAGGCCTGAGCATTTTAGAAGCTTCTCAGGTGATTTTCCAGGGCAGCCAGGGTTAAGAACCACTGATTTAGAGCAAAACAAAAGCTCAGCTCTCCGGATAAGATAAATATAACATATTTAAAACAAAAGAGAGCAATACAGTTAACAATAGTCCCCCAAATAATTATGTCAAAGGGGGAAAAGAGAGCAATGACTCTTGTTCACTCACTCCCTTCACCCTCTTGAGGAGCATATAAAGCCCCATTAATAGCTCCTGTGATATTGTGTCCACTTGGCTGGACCATGATTCTATGTGGTTTAAATACTTGTGATGCAATCACCTCCATGATGAGATATTCTATGAGCAGGCACTCAGTTGAAGGGCGTTTCCTCAGGGGTGTGGCTTCCTTATGATATATGTATGGATGTCCAGGGAATGTTCTCTGGCTTTCTGCTGGATCTGGATCCCACATCTAGCTCATCATCATCTCCGGTTTTTGGAGCCGAACCAGTGACCTGCCATACTCCCTGCCAATTTTGGGATTGTTGCCTTCACAGCCTATGAGCCAACAATCTGCCATTTTACCTGCCAGTCTTGGATTTGTCATCCACCAAAGCCAGCAGCTTGCTATCTTGGGTTCATCAGTACCTGCAGCTGTGTGAGTCAGAAGAAATCTCCAGGTTGATGTTTGTCCCATGAAATTGGGACTTGCCAGCCTCTACAACTGTGTGAGCCATTTCCCTGAGATAAATTTATGTGTGTGTGTGTGTGTGTATACAAACACACATATATATGTATGTATATACATATATATGTGTGTGTGTATATATATATATATATATATATATATATACAC
>NW_006922165.1:1384367-1399391 GCF_000298275.1 Orycteropus afer afer
GGGTTTCTGAGGCGATAATTCTTTACAGAAGTAGATCGTCCCATCTTTTTTCCAGCTGGTGGGTTTGAACAGCCAACCTTCTGGTTTGCAGTCAAATGCCTTAGGCACTGTGCCACCACCAGAGCTCCATATATATACATATGCGCCACTGGTTTTGCTTCTCTAGAGAACCCAGCCTAAGATAGCTCCCTTGGCAACACTGATTCTTGCATTGAGCCTTGTCTTTTCAAGATGTCCCCAAGGCTTTGCTTTTACTCTCTCTCTCTCTCCCTGTCAGGGGAGTTCTGTTCAATTGCTTCTTGTATTTGTCTTCCTGATACTGCTAAATCTCTCTGGAACCAGCAGATACAAATGATGTTCCAGAAACTTTTTTTCTGTCCTTAGGGCCCAAATGAGCTGAACCTCCTAGAAGTGGCAAATCAAGACCCACGGGGTAAATGCCATAACAAAGAGCAGACTAAGTCATGGTGGTTTGACAGAGAAGAGGAAAATGGAGAGGCTGAGAGGAAAGGTGACCAACCAGCCCTGTTTGCCTAGTTTCAGTGCTAAAACTAAGACCAAAATAAAAATCACATCCATTGCCGTTGCCTCAGTTCTGACTCACAGTGATCCTATAGGACAGAATAGACCTGCCCCAGAGGATTTTCAAGGCTATAATCTTTACGGAAGCAAATTATCATATCTTTCTCCTGCAGAGTGGCTGGTGGGTTCAAACTGCCAATCTTTTGGTTACCAGCCAAGTGTTCAACCACTATACCACCAAGGCTCCCTAACACTGGAACAATCCTAGATAAACCAAGTCAGTTGTTCACCACCCCCATCAAGCACAGCTTTGTGTCCTTCTGGGATGGAAACTCTTACATGAGATATTGAGACCTTACTTAACATAAGCATTTCATATTTTCTTTCTTGTCCTGTGAGCAAGTAAGGAGTTAATTTTCCAATTTAATTTTTTGTTTTTTTTTTTCTTCTTTAATTTAACAAGTGGTTTGTCAACCATCAAAATATTAAAACTTCAGAGAAGCAAGAATAAATGGAATCACTTGTAATCCCACTTCTCAGAGAAAGCTGCTTTTAAGATTTTGGTGTCTTGCCCTCCAATCTTTTTATACACACATATTCTAAATTTCTATGCATGGATGACCAGTTGCTACTGAGTTGATTGCACCTCATGGCAACCTCATGTGTATCAGAGTAGAACTGTGCTCCACGGGACTTTCAATGGCTGATTTTTCAGAAGTGTATCACCATGTTGTTCTTCTGAGCTGCCTCTGGGTGGACTTAAACCTCTAACCTCTCCCAGCACTCTGGTTAGCAGTCGAGCATGTTGGCCACCTAGGGAGTCCCTGTGCTTTTACTCTATGCTAACCTTAGTTTCTCTTAGAAAAATGAAAGATGTTTGGAAAATAAAAATAAATGCTTGTCAGATGGAAGTAAAAGATAGTGAACCAGAGAAAAAACTGAAACATGAATGATGAGGTGAGTTAGAGGAGAACTGAAAAACACCTGTGTTGCAGAGAGAGCCACAGACTTGACCCAAGGCATCAGGGTAGAACTTTGTTCATGGAGTGAAATGCACGACAATGTGTACTAGAACCACAAGGTCATCCTTCCAACCCCACTCTGATGATAACTACACTTCTGTGTCTATTTCTGAGATCCAGAACTGAAGAGGAATGGCGAGTCACATTCACCAGAGGCTGTAGCTAAAGAACTTGCTAAAGCAGAGAAACAAAGATGACTAAAGGGAAATACAATGAAGCTTTTGAACAGAGATAAAAGCAAGCAGAATTATTTAGCCTAGAAAGGAAGGAAGGCTGAATGGTAGCTTAATAGCACCCTTCACGTGGATGAAGGGTTTGCACCCAGAGGATGGTGACCTGCAGTTCTCCATTTTCACTAAGGACTGAAAAAGAAGAACAAACAATAAATGTTACCTCGTGTGTGTTAGTGCATTTTACTTTGCCAAAAATTTTTAGTTTGTTTTTACTATTTATCTTATTTTTATTGTTGGACATTATCCTTATACCATCTTTAAGATATTGAAGCTACTTGCACAAGGATGTAGGTTTTATATAGTAAAAAATGCTATGAGGCTTGACAAAATATCAATGAGGTTTTCCACAGAAGTCCCAGACAATATTTTTAGTGATCAATAAAAGTAGACATTTTTAATCTAATTATTCTGTTTACATAATATAATATTTGAATATTTTTAGGCTTCTTAAACTCATGCGGTCTATGAAATAGTCCTTTGGAATTGCAGGGAAGATATTATAGTCCAGGGGCTCTGGTAGTGTAGTGCCTAAGGCACTTGACCGCTAACCAGAAGGCTGGCAGTTCAAACCCACCAGCCACTCCTCGGAAGGAAGGTTGGGCAATCTACTTCTGTAGTGATACTGCCTCGGAAACCCAAGGATGGGTCGCTGTGAGTCGGGTCTGGGTCTGACTCGACAGCAAACAACAACAACAAATATTATAGTCCAGGTGAGAAAATGGAGGCATAAAGAAGTGAAGTGACTTGCCTGAGGTGTCACAGTGAAGTACATTCTAAGCCTAGAGATTCTTGCTTTCCAAGACTCTTGCCACACTAGCCATACTCAGCCTTTAGAGTGTATCAGAATCATCTGGAGGGCTTGTTAAATCACACCTTTCTGGGAGCAGTCCTAGAGTTTGATTCAGTAGGTCTTGGTGGAACCTGAGAATTTGCATTTCTAAAAAGTTCCTGGGTGATGCTTACAAAAAGGGCATGGGAGAGGCATCCTTTGACCCCTTCTAACTTCACAAAGGACAGACAGAATCACCATCAGCAGTATCAGCCCAAAGCTGATTCCTAAGAGGCAGAAGTCAAACATGCTACCACCTTCCAATCTTTTTCACCAATTCTCACACCAACCATCCCTCCCACAGCACTCTCTGTTCTTCTCCTGGGCTTTATAATTTGTTGCAATGGCCACACAGAACTCACAGACAATACTCACAATTATGAGGTTTATTAAGGAAGTGACAGGTCACAATTCAGGATCAGAACACTCGGGATACAATTTGTCAGTCAGGACAGCTTTTTCTCAGCCATGCTGCAGGCATCCTTCTCTCTGGCCTTGGCTTCTGCCTCAAGCCAGTGTTACAAAGCAATTTTAGTTCTGCTGATAGGTGCCCCCCTCTGCCAGCAAGCCTGCTGTCCAAAGGCCCTCAGCTTAATCACTCTAGAGGCCAGGAAGCCCACCACTCTGTCTCCTGCCAATCTCTTGGTCCTGCTGTCTCTGCTGCCACCATCTCTCTGCCATTTCAATGCAGGAATATCAAGTCCAAGGACATGCTCCACTCCTGGCTCTTTTTCTGTCTTGATGGTCATGAGATCTCCCTTTCCACCTCTGGAATGGCTCGTTTTAACGCTAGTAGAATGGCAAAACTGACCAATCTCCACATTCAGGTTCCATACAGCTTATTTGCACAATGCTATCCCCACAAGGAGCTCTGGTGGTGCAGTGCTTTTAAAAGGAGTGCCTTTAGAAGAAGTTCTGGTGGTGTAGTGCCTAAGATATTTGACTGCTAACCAGAAGGTTGGCAGTTCAAACTCACCAGCCACTCCATGGAAGGAAGACCAGTCAATCTACTTCCGTAAAGATTTACCACCCCAGAAACCCAATGGGGGTCACTATGAGTCAGAATTGACTCAGTGGCAGTGGGTTTTCTTTTTCACCCCCACAAGGGTACCATGTACATTATTTACAAAATTAACAAGCTATCCAATCCCCTCGGTGGACCACAAGCACGTCACATTTGCATAGTCCTACCCAGTCATTTGGTGGGAGTTACAAAGACTATGGCTAGAAGAGCCATACCAAGTAATTTCTTGCATTGCGGTACTGATGATGCTAGTCTGGGGACCACACTCTGAGAACTGCTAAATCTGGCCAACTAGATTGTTGTTGTTGCTATGTGCCATTGAGTCGTCACCAACTCATAGCAATCCCTCCTTGGGTTTCCCAGGCAGCATCACTATGGAAGTAGATAGCCCAATCTTCCTTCCAAGGAATCACTGGTGGGTTTGAACCGCCAACCTTCTGGTTAGCAGTCAAGTGCCTTAAGCACTATGCTACCAGATTAGCAACAGATAAAAGTTTCGTAAAAGTCTTAGACCTATAAAAGTTTTATTTAACTTGAAAAATCATCTCCATGGAACTCCTCCACTTCTGATCATCTTTATAAACAACTGGCTCTGTGTTACTAGAGTCAAATAACACATGTGTTTGCTCACAGTAGGGGAACAATTCTTCCCCTCAAATAGTTTCCTAGAACAATACAACCCAAAGACATAGGAGTGGAGTAAAGGAAAGAAGAGGTATTGAACACCTCTTCTATGCCACTGTTGAAGGTTTTTTATATAACTTTATTTATTTAATATTTGCAGTTACTCTTTGATATAGAGACAATAATTCCTATTTACAGGGTAAAGAAATGGTAGGTCAAAGTGGTTATGCAATTTATATCTAAGTAAAGAATTACAATTTTTATCTATACAACTTCAAAACTATATTTTTTTTCATGACATTTTAGATTCAATTATTTTTAGATTCATTATCCAATTTCCATTATACTCACACTAATTTCTAGCACATTAGTCATGGTTTCTCCCCTCCCCCCCGCCACTCTCCATGGTTAGTAGGTTAGATGGCACCCCCCTACACACACACACAAAGCCTAGGACATTATATTTAAATTCCTTGAAGTAGTAAAGTTCTTTGTTGGAGTTTGATGCCAGAATCATTTAGGATTTGTTAGCTGACTGATTAGTTTGATACAAAAGACCTATTTAGGAGGGAATTAATTTGGTAAATTGTGGTGTGTCCATATGATGATGATTGTGAAGGGACATTTGAAAATTGAAATACTTGGCATAACCAAGGCACCAGATTCTTGTGTAGGCTGATCTGCATCTTTAATCAAATATGGTGGCGTAATGGGTAAGGCAGGTGCCTAAGGCATTTGACTACTAACCAGAAGGCTGGTGGTACAAACCTACCAGTCACTTCTCAGAAGGAAGATTGGGCAATTTACTTTCGTAGTGATACTGCCTAGGAAACCCAAGGAGGGGTCGCTATGAGTCAGATCCAACTTGATGGCAAAACACAACCACAACAGGATGGCTCTAAGAAGCCTATGTTAGAAAATCAATCAGGTAACCGTGTAGAATTTTAACTTGGGCAATCTACTTCCGTAGTGATACCACCTCAGAAGCCCGAGGAGGGGTCACTATGAGTCAGGTCCAACTCGACGGCACATAACAACAACAACAACAACATTGTCTTGTTCCTTCCCTGGAGTGGCTGGTGGGTTTGAACCACCAACCTTCTGGTTAGCAATCAAATGTCTTAGGCACTATGCCACTAGAGCTCCTTGTTTTTTGTTTTGGATTGTCTTGTTTTTGCTAGATGCTGTGGAGTTGATTCCAACTCATATTGACCCTCTATATAATAGAACGGAAAACTGCCCAATCCTGTGCCATCCTCCAAGCATTGCCATGCTTGAGCCCATTGTTACAGCCATTGTGTCAATCTACCTCATTGAGGGCCTTCCTCTTTTGTGCTGACCCTTTACTTTGCCAACCATGATATTCTTCTTCACTGTCTTATGGCTATATGTAATCCCAAGTCCCCATGAGTGTGGTCATATATTCCCTTCTCCACTTTTCTGTATAAAATATCATCTGTCCCTCAGAATGTTGGAACAGTTGGTACTTTCATTTTGTACCCTTTGTTTCCCAGTCCAGATTGTATTTTTGCCTTCAATAAAATTCTTTTCTTTTGCTTCTTCAAAGTGGCTTGTTTTAATTTTTGACCTGTTTTAGTACATATTGACATAAAAAGATTGTCATGATATATTTGAGTTAAAAAAGCAAGTTACAGAGCATGCACAGTATACCAGTTTTGTGAAGTAAAAAAGAAAGTAAACTCACATATGTGAATTGAATAACCCAGGAAGAGCATACATCAAAATGTTCACAGTGATAAACTCAGAGTTGTAGGATTATGGGTGACTTTTTCTTTTCTCCATTTTACTTTTCTGAATTTTATCATTTTTCTTCCATGAGCATGAATTATTTTGTGTAAAGAGGACTTCTTTACTCTTAAAAACATTTTTCCTTTCTTTTTTCACATTAAGTTCCTTCCACGTAATTGGTGTTTATTCTCCCAATTGAATATTTAGTTTGGTGTTCTTCTCTGTAGTAGAGAATAAGAGTTCTTTGGGGGCAGAAAGAAAGGAGAAAAAAAAAAAAAAAAACAGCCTCCCACCTATGTCCAGTTCAAGGAGAAAGCAAGTCAGCTACAAAACCTTCCCTTGGGCTCATATTTGAATGCACAGTGAGTGCAAGGGCACATATAAACTGAATATATATAATAATTATTTCTTCAGGATTCTTGGGCTCTGTAGGGTGTATATAAGAATGGAACACACCAACTAGTACATCTACGTGATTTATGACAATAGCAAACATATCATAAAGCACACTTACAGAAATCAATGAACAAAATTCATATATGCTGCAGCAGTGTCTAAACAACATTCAAAAATTAATAGCTGAGGCTTGAACCTGTCAACAGAGTACTAATAGGTTTCTAGCAATTCTTCGTCCAGGTGAGTCTGCTTGAGACCCTAGAGGTATAATAAAGGCTCAAAGGTTTGAAGCCTTTACATTGTAAAAGGGAAGCCCTCTTCAGGAACAAGGCTTAGACCCATCCTCTTCCAGTAGAGCTCTTTCTCCAGTGAAACAGGATCCACAAGGTGATGCCCTGGGTTGGAGTGAACTCATCCAGCCACACCCAATGCCCTGGGACAAACCACTCAACCAGTAAAAGGGAGTGGGTGCCTGTTCCTGTATCCCCAAGAATAGAAAACACTTGACTTCTAGTGCCACTGGAGCCAGAAACTAGAGGAATACTTCTTCTTTCACGTGAGTTTATGGAAAGGATAGGAGAGAAAACATTTCACTGAGCAAAAAGAAAATTTTAAAATAGATCATCTCTAAACTTGGAAATAAAAATGTATAAATCCTCAGAATAGAACTATGAGCATGAAAGCCATTTCTGGCTTACGTCTCAATCCCTAAGCACTTTACCTGACAACTCTCCTGAGGAAAACAAAGGGGGGTCTGTGCCAACTGAAGGCACAGAAAGGAGGGCAGGGCAGGGAAGGGTGGCAGTGAAATGATTGACCCAACAGGGCGTGTCTGGTCAGCAACTCACATACCAAGCCCTTGGCATAGCTCAGTGTTATCTAACAGCACTGCCAAACGTTTCTTGACCAATCTATGTTAAAAGGTAAATGTGCAGCTATCATTGGAATGCCTTTACTTCAATGCAAAATAAATGCAACACACTGCCATCGAGTCAGATCTGACTCATAGAGATCCCACCTTGGGTTTCTGATGTGGTATCACTAGGGAAGTAGATTGCTCAACCTTCCTTCTGAGGGGTGGCTGGTAGGTTTGAACCACCAGCCTTCTGGTTAGCAGTCAAATGTCTTAGGCACTATGCCACCAGAGCTCCTATCTTCACTGCAGTAGAGAGAAAGAAAACCAGTCACCTCACATCCAAGAAAGAGAAGAGGATTCTTCTTAGAAACCTAGAGGGCACCACAAGGAAGGTTGGGCAATCCTACTTCCGTAGTGATACTGCCTCAGAAACCCAAGGAGGGGTCGCTATGAGTCTGGGCCGACTCGACGGCACATAACAACAACAGAGGGCACCACATTCTTTAGGAACCTTGACAAAAAGCTAAATATAATGATGCACAAAATCATTTTCTGGCCACAGTGTTATATTTTACACAGTTCCAGTTTTTGTATTTATAATTCTGGGTGGAGGGAATCCTCTTGCCATCCAGTAGATTCCAACTTATGGCAACCCCATGAGTTCGATGTAGAATTGCACTTCACAGGGTTTTCAGTGGCTGCAATATTATGGAAATAGATCACTAGGCCTTTCATCTGCATTGCCATTGGGTGGATTTTAACCACCGATCTTTTGGTTATTACCCAAATGCTTAACCATTTGCACCACTAAACCTTCTGTATTATCACTTCTTTTCAGAACACAAGGAAACAGTATCTTGCTGAGTTGCCCTCTAGAAGAACAGAATGCCTCTCGTCTTCCAATGCAACATAGCTCTGTTACATGCCCCTCCTGTAATAGAACCAGAACTTTCTTCTCTTTTCTTGTGCTCCTTGGTCTCACAGACTCATATGAGAAAACATTCACTCTGCCTATTCATGTTATAATTAAATATTCTTTCTTTTGGCGCCTGGTCTTTATTATCTGCTCCCCTACTCCACCAACTTCGTTATTTCTCAGTGTGCACCATTTGACTTTTCATTTCTAAAACAACTTGTATAGGCAGGTACAAGAGAAACAATCATGTTACATGAAGAGCCTCAACTTCAGCTAGTGAAAATGTTGTAGTTGTTGTTGTTGTTATGTGCCATTGAGTCATCTCTGACTCATAATGACCTCACTTACAACAGAATGAAACACTGCCTGGTCCCGCACCAGCTTAACAATCCCTATTATACCTGAGCCCATCGCAGCAACCACCACGTCAATCCATCTTGTTGAGGGCCTTCCCCTCTTTCATTGACCCTCTGCTTTATCAAGCATGACATACTTCTCCAGAGAACGGTCCCTTCTGACAACATGGCCAAAGTAGGTGAGACAAAATCTGACCATCATCGTTTCCAAGGAGCACTGCAGCTGCACTTCCTCCAGGACAGATTTATTAGTTCTTTTTGCAGTCCATGGTACTTTCAGCATTCTTTGCCAATACCACACCTCAAAACCATCAACTCTTCGGTCTTTCTTATTCATTGTCCAACTCTTACATGCATGTGAGGCAGTTGAAAATACCATGGCTTGGATTAGGCACATCTTAGTCTTCAAGGAGGTATCTTTGTTCTTAAGCACTTGAAAGAAGTCTTTTGCAACAGATTTGCCCAATGCAATACGTCTTTTGATGTCTTGACTACTGTGTCCATTGGCATTGATTGTAGAACCAAGTAATATGAAGTCTTTGACAACTTAAATCTTTTCTTCATCTATCGTGACGCCTAGTGCCTAGGACACTTGACTGCTAACCAGAAGGCTGGCGGTTCAAACCCACCAGCCACTCCTCGGAAGGAAGTTTGGGCATTCCTACTTCCGTAGTGATACTGCCTCGGAAACCCAAGGAGGGGTCGCTATGAGTCGGGGCTGACTCGATGGCAAATAACAACAACAACAACAATCGTGATGCTGCTTATTAGTCCAGTTGTGAGAGTTTTTATTTTCTTTGTATTGAGGTGTAATCCCTACTGCAGACTGTAGTCTTTAATCTTCATCAGTAAGTGCTCCAAGTCATCCTTATTTTCAGCAAGCAAAATTGTGTCATCTGCGTATTGCAGGTTGTTAATAAGCCTTCCTCCAATTCTGATGCCACGATTTTCTTCATATAATTCAACTTCTCAGATTATTTGCTCAGCATACAGATTGAAAATGAAACTAGAGCAAAACGTTTGACTAGACATATCACCTAAGAAGATATATGGATGGCAAATAATTATATGGAAAGATATTTAACATCATTTGTCATTAGAAAAATGAAAATTAAAACCACAAGATACCAACACACATGTTAGAATGACTTAACAACACAAACACTAACAATACCAAGTGCTAATAGGAATATGAAGCAACTAGAACTTACATATACTGCTGGTGTGAACATAAAACGGTATATTCACTTTTAAAAAGTTTAGCATTCTCTTATGAAGTTAAACATACACTTACCATAATTACTCAAACTGAAAATGACTCAAACATCCTTCAACTGGGGAACGCAACAACGCATCGCAACCATTGCCGTGGAGTCGGATCTGACCCATAGTGACATCTCCTTGGGTTTCCGAGGCAGTATCACTATGGAAGTAGATTGCCCAACCTTCCTTCTGGGGAGTGGCTGGTGGGTTTGAACTGCCAGCCTTCTGGTTAGCAGTCAAATGCCTTAGGCACTACACTACCAGAGATCCCTCCACTGGGGAATGGATAAACAAATGATAGTACCTCTATACAACAGAATACTCATGACCAATAAAAAAGAACAAACTACAAGCTACAGTATGGATGAACTTCAAAAACATTCTACTAAAATGAAAGATACAGTTCCACCAGACTGTATCCAACCAGTTATTCTTTTCATTTTTGTGTTTTTGGATTTTGTTTGGCATTTTTCCTCTCAGTCTCTCCAGGATCTCCAGGATCCCTTTCTGAGTGGTTGACATTGGCAGCAGGGCACCATCTAGTTCTTCTGGTCTCAGGGTCCATCATATCCTTGGACTAATTATTTCCAGATGCCTTTGATTTTCTTCACTCTTCTTTGCTTCAAATGAGAGGAGAGGAGACCAGTAGTTGCATCTTAGGTGGCCACTCAAGAGATTTTAAGACCCCAGTCGCTGCTCACCAAAGCATGTTGTGGAACAAGATTTTTATGTACTATGTTGTGCCATAGGCCAAGACTATGGTCCCGAGTAGGCAGGATTGGTGATTCTCTCTCTCAAGGTGTATGGTTGTCTCTGAGAGATCATTCTGACTCTGCCTTCTATTGCTTCTGTAATGTGTGTGGCAAGTTTTGTAGCACAAGTGCATATATAAGATTACCTTCAGCTAAATCTATCCTTGTTCTAGGATATATTAAAAATATGGAACGCTTTATGAATTTGCATGTCATCCTTGCACAGGGGCCATGCTAATCTTCTCTGTATTGTTCCCATTTTAGCATATGTGCTGCCAAAGTAAGCATGAATGGAGCGGTTTTAAATCTTAATTGTGGTGGTGGTAACACAAGTATTTACATTTGTCAAAACTCACTGAAATTTAGGGTGAATTTGTTCTCATCTAAATTATACCTTCATTTTTTAAATATGAAGGCCAGAATTGGAGTCTGTCTTCAAGCAGTTTGTATAAATCCCCATGATGCAACATGTACAGTCAGCCTTTCCTGAGGAGCAGGTCATTGCTTCTCTTGTCTCCCTCTTTAAGAGGAAGATCACTTCAGGGCCAATGAAGTTAAATTCAGGTTTCCTGCAGGTTTCTGGCTCTGGAGGAAACTGTTACCGCTACTTAAATGACAGAGGTGACACTAACAAAGAAAGCGTGTGTGGTTGGCTTAAATACAACTGGAAGGGGCTGTGTCAGAGCTGCCCTTTATAGGCCATGCCATGCAATCAGTGGTCATGTAGTAAGTGGTAGTCATTGGCTATGAGCATGGTCACTGTCTTAGCTTCCTCATGCTGCTGCAACACAAATACTACAAGTATATGGCTTTAAAAACAGAAATTTATTTTCTCACAGTTCTGAAAGTTAAAAGTCCAAATCAAGGTCTCAGCTATGCTAATTCCTTCTGTAAGACTCTTTCCTAATTTTTGCTGGCAATCTTTGGCATTCCTTTGCTAGTAGACAGGTCCTCCTATTCAGTCTGTTTCTCCTCTGTGTATGTTTCTGAGTCTCGTCTGCTCTTTTTAAAACTTAGAAGTGATTAGGTTTAGGACCCACCCTACTCAGGTATGTCCTAATTAATATAACAAAGAAAACCCTATTTCCAAACAAGAATAGGGCCCAGGGCTTCAATACATATTTGTCACCATAAGCCACTTAATGCCTAGGATAAACTTCAGAGTGAAAGAGATTGGAGGCAGCCCAATCACTTGATCATCACACTACAAGTTTAGGAAAATCCTCAAACCCAGGGTACCCTGCCCACATCCCTACCCCACACACATAGTGCCGAGTGTCACAAGGCCACTGTGTTGGTGAGCAGTGTCTTACTCTGAAGCCAGAAAGTTATCAGATTTTGGCTTAGAAAAGAGAGATACAGGCACAACTTAGAATAAGTAGGCCCCCAATGTCCTTTTGTTTTCTCCCATTTGATCCATTTCAGAGCCAGTTTGGGAGTATGGATTCCCTCAATTACAGAAAGTATAAGTTCCTGGGAACCAGCCTGCCACTGGTTCTGGAAAAAATCCTTTGTGCCAGAGATGAACCCAAGCCTAATGGCTTTCCTAGGTGAGTTCCTCTCCAGCCCATGTGCCCAGGGCAGGGCCTTAACAAAGGAGGCCACCCTCCTGAAGTGTGGAGGCCAAAAGGCTGCCAGGAGGTTGTGTTCACCTTATCTCTGGTTTCTGCCTCACCCTGGCTCCAGACTTCTCCGTTATTTTTCTCTCCTCATTGTTCTTTCCTGGCTCTTGGTGGTTCTGACCAGCAGCTATCTCTCTCTCCCTCACTATCTCTATCTCTATCATCCAGACAGCTTTATTAAGTAACACTGATATTCAATTAAGCTGAATATTTTTAAGTGTACAATTTGATAAAATTTGACATGTATATACCCATGAAACCACCATCAGAGTCAAGATAATGGGCATATCTATTACCCAAAAAAGTTTCCTCATATCTCTTTGTAATACTTCATTCCTGCCCCTGCTCATCCTCCTACTCCTTACCCCCACCCCCTCCCCCTGCCATTCCCAAGAACCACTAATCTGCTTTCTGTCACTACAGAGTAGTTTGTTTTTTCTAGAATTTTATATAAATGCAGTCATAAAGTACTGTGTTAGGCTGGGTTCTCTAGAGAAGCAAAACCAGTAAAGCTTATATATATATATAAAGAGAAATTTATCTTAGGAAAATAGCTCACACACTTGTAGAAGCTGGCAAGTCCCAAGTTCTTGGATCAAATGACAAGCTGGAGGCTTTTCCCAACTCACGCAGCTGCAGAGGCTGACAAGCTCAAGGTTGGCAGGCAGCATTCTGGCTGTTGACTCCAACAAATGACAAATCCAAGATCTCCAGGCCAAATGGTGGATTGTTCACTCACAGACCTTTGTAGGCAGCACAACAGGATCCCAATCCACAGAAGAATATCTCTTTTCCCAGGATGTCTATAATATATTGGAAGCAGGCCACATCCCTAGGGAAACTCCCTTTCAATGGATTGGCTGCTCAAAACATATACATCTGATCCCATCATGGGAATAACCCACATCACAATTGCTAAAACCACACAGAATTGTGGTCCAGCCAAGTTGATACACAGCTCCAACTATCACAAGCATGTACTCTTTTTTTTTTTTTTTTGGGGGGGGGGGTCTGGATTATTTTGAGATTTATCCAAATTGCAGCATGTATCAATAGTTGATTGTTATTTATTGTTGAATATCATGGATTGAATTGTGTCCCTTCAAAATGTGTGTCAACTTGGCTGGTCATGATTCTCAGTATTATATAATTATCCTCCATTTTGTAGTCTAAAGTAATTATCCTATGTGTTATAAATCCTCACTTTTATAATGTTAATGAGGCAAGATTATAAGCAGTTACGTTTATGAGACGGAGTACAATCTACAGGATTTGGTTGTATCTTGAGTCAATGTCTTTTGAAATACAAAAGAGATTAAACAAGCAAGCAGTGACAGAGGGACCTAACTACAACAAAGAAGAAATGAGAGCAAAGTGTGTCCTTTGGACCTGGGGTCTTTGTGCCACAAACCTCCTAGACACAGGAGAAGAATGATGCCAAAACACATGGAAATCTCCTAGGGAGATTGAGCCCACAGATGTTGAAAGGAGACAAGGACCTTCCTCTAGGGCTGACAAAGAGAGAAAGAGTTTCCCTAGAGCTGGTGCTCTGAATTTGGAATTCTGACCTCCTAAACTGTGACATAATAAATCTCTTTTAAAGTCATCCACTTGTGGTATCTCTGTTATAGCAGCATTATGTAACTAAAATACCAAGTAATATTCCTTTGTATGGATAATCATAATATGTTTATCCGTCCATCTGTTGGTGGACATTTGGGTTGTTTCCAGCTTTGAGGCAGCCTTTCTCTTAAATAAGACTAGTTGGTAGTTCTTCAAGAAACACCTAGACCCCCTCACTGTCAAGGCTTTTTACTCTGACTGCTCCTGACCTGTGTAGTGGGCACTGCAGGAGTAGTGTATGGGGATGGTTGTGGGGAGAACTAGTATTGCATTTCCCTAGCACCCTTTCAATTCTTATCCCAATATCCCCAAAAGTTCCATTTCAGTGGCTTCTCAAATCACAACTGCCCCTTCATTTGAGCCAGATAGGGGACTGACCATATAGAAATTGGGAAGAATGAGATGTTTAAATCCTAGGTCTCAGGAAAACTCTTCAAACAGGCTTAACATGGCACAATGTTCCCATTAAAGGCCCCTACAAGAAGCGCTGTTGGTGCAATGGTTAATCACATAGCTGCTAACTGACTGGTCAACAGTTCAAACCCACCAGCTTCTCCATGGTAAATGTGAGTTGGTGATCAGATACTATGAAGATTACAACCTAGAAAACCCTATGGGGCAGTTCTACTCTGTCTTATAGGGTCACTATGAGTTGAAATTACCATTAATTCTGCTCTTAAGGAGCCTATACATAAAGGAAGAGGCAGTTGTTCAAACAGAACAGGGGCTACTGTGTGGTTTAAAATAAGGGAAGATGTGCATCAGGGTTGTATCCTTTCATCATACTTATTCAACCTGTGTGTTGAGCAAATAATCCAAGAAACTGGGCTATATAAAGAACACAGCACTAGGATTAGAGGAAGACTCATTAACAACCTGTGATGACACAACCAGCTTGCTGGAAGTGAAGATGATTTGAAGCACTTACTAATGAAGATCAAAGACTAGAGCCTTCAGTGTGGATTACACCTCAACATAAAGAAAACAAAATTCCTCACAACTGGACCAATAAACAATATCACAATAAATGGAGGGAAGATTGAAGTTGTCAGGAATTTCATTTTACTTGGATTCACAATCAACACCCATGGAAGCAGCAGTCAAGAAATCAGATGGCCATCATGACCAAGTGGGGTTCATACCAGGTATGCAGGGATGGTTCAACATTAGAAAAACAATCAATGTAATCCACCACGTAAATAAAACAAAGCAGAAGAACCACATGATCATATCAATT
>NW_006922165.1:1416401-1424007 GCF_000298275.1 Orycteropus afer afer
TGTCTGTGTTTATTGGTTTCCCTTTTCTTTGTTGAAGAGGGTCTGTGCAATCCTTCTGCCTAGTCTGCCATCTTGCTGGAACCTTACAACAACTTAAATCTTTTCTCTATTTATCATGATGTTGCTTATTGGTCCATTTATGAGGGTTTTTATTTTCTTTATATTGAGGTATATCCATACTGAAAACTGGTCTTTGATCTTCATCAATAAGTGCTTTAAGTCTTCTTCAGTTTCAGCAAGAAAGGTTGTGTCATCTGTATATCTCAGTTTGTTAATGAGTCTTCCTTAATACTGATGCCATTTTTTTTCATATAGTCTAGCTTCTTGGATTATTTGCTCAGCGTACAGATTGAACAAGTATGGTGAAAGGATACAACACTGACACACACCTTTCCTGATTTTAAACCATGCACTATCCCCTTGTTCTGTTTGAACAACTGCCTCTTCATCTATGTACAGGTTCCTCATGAGCACAATTAAGTTCTCTGGAATTCCCAATGATAAATTATGAAGAATTCCAATTCTTCATAATGTTGTGCATAATTTATGACCAATGCAGTTGGATGACTTTGTTGTTGTTGTTGTTGTTGTTGTTGTTGTTATGTGCCGTCGAGTCGGCCCCGACTCATAGCGACCCCTCCTTGGGTTTCCGAGGCAGTATCACTACGGAAGTAGGATTGCCCAACCTTCCTTCCAAGGAGTGGCTGGTGGGTTTGAACCGCCAGCCTTCTGGTTAGCAGTCAAGTTTTCTATAGGTGCCAACTATCACAGACCTATTAATGTTGGAAATAAACTGGTAATGGTAGCTATGAAAATTACAGATCTTTGGGTGCAAAGTTTTGATAGAGTGATTGTGACGTTCTGTTTGGATCACAAGCAAATAAAAAATGCTTGTTTATTCACTCAATCATGCAAACAAATGTTTACTGTGCTATGTGGGATACAGTCTCTTCCCTTAAGGGGGAACAAGACACAAACTGTTATATTGACACAAATTGATATCATGAAATTTGTGTTACATTAAATGTTTTTTTAGGAGGTCAGAGGAGAGAATGATTATTTTCAGCTGTGGCTTATAGGGAAGGCAGCCTTGAGAAGGTGGCACTGACCTGAATGAGAGCTAGTACTGTGTTAGAGGAGAAATTAGGCACAGTATATCTAATCAGAAAGAATGACTGGAGCAAAGGCACAAAGATGGGAATGCCCACTGTGTCTTTGGGAAAGGAAGTCACCCAGTCTTTGTGTTGGGAGGAATGGAAGAGAAAGAGGAAAATGAATTGGGAGGTCAGAAGCCTACCTTGACTCTATTACTATCTGAACTGTATTTAATAACTTATGGGGGATACAAATTAACAGAACCCAACTGATGCTTTAAGGTTGATTTGGCTGCAG
This sequence comes from Orycteropus afer afer, assembly GCF_000298275.1. Classification (NCBI taxonomy): domain Eukaryota; kingdom Metazoa; phylum Chordata; class Mammalia; order Tubulidentata; family Orycteropodidae; genus Orycteropus; species Orycteropus afer. Next base: position 1,417,794 of record NW_006922165.1, read on the forward strand.
TGTTCTCTGACAGATCAGAGTGGAGCAAGTCAGGGGTAAGAATAGTTAGGAGGCCACATCAGCCAGGATGGAGTTCCAGGAATAGATAAAATGGGTTGAATGAAAAGATCAGGAAAAGATTTTTCAGTATTGGGAAGCTATGTATCTTTCTAGTGTCTTTCTGGGAGGACAAAGGTTCTGTAGACAATGGTTTAATAGTTAACCTGAAATATATATATATATATATATGAAAATATCCAGAAGGTAGTTGTTGTGTGCTATGAAGTTGATTCTGACTCATAGAGGGAACGTCCCCAGAGGATTTCCTAGGCTTTAGTCTTTACAGGAATAGATCATGAGGTCTTTCCCCTGAACTGCTGATCTTTTGACTAGTAGGCAAGAGCTTAACCATTGCACCTCCAGGGGTCCCACCAGCAGGCAGTTAGAAACATAAATCTAAAGCTTTGAAAGCAAGGCCATCCTCATGAGAGATATTTAGATTACTCACATTGAGTTCCTTCGTTTATTCTACAAATAACCAAGCAAATTAGAATCTCTAGTACCATATACACTGAGCTACTCACTAATGAGAAAGACAGTCTCATTCTTGTGGAGTTCTGAGATGAATGGAGGAAATAGGTACTCCTGCATTAATAGGTTCGAGAGAAATGTGGGAAGTGTTGCAGTAGAGCTATATGCAAATGCTGGGGGAACACAGCTGATCATAGGGAATCATTGGGTGAATGAGAAAAACTGTGGAGGGCAGGACCGGAGGGGGCAGGGCCGTTCTCTTAGACCTACATTTATTGAGTGCTTACAATGTGCCAGGAGTCTCTAGGTGGCTTCTTGGTTAAGTGCTGGCCTATTAACCAAGAGGGTGACATTCAAACATACCCAGAGATGTCTCAGAACAAAAGCCTGGAGATGTGCTTCTGAAAGGTCACAGCCATGAAAACTCAAAAAACCAAGAAAATATGAAGTTACCATAAGTCAGAATCTTCTAGATGGCAACTGGTGGTGGTGGTACATTGTGCCAGGCTCTGTACTAAGCACTGCAAAGGATGAACTTTTAACCACCATGCTATCTATACTCTCCTAAGTGATATCTACATTGTGCAAGCAGGGGTAAGAAGTTAGCTAGAAGGAGATGGAGAAAGAAAGATCCCAGGGGTAGGAAATCAGGATACTGAGATGCCCCTGAAGTAAAGAAAGGAAGCAATTTCAAGTGATAGCAGTGGTCATCTATGTCAAATGCTATCAAAAAGTCAAGAAGGAAAAGAATGGAGCAAAGATAACTGATTTGGGGACTTAGAAGTTATGGAGAACTTTGGTAGCAATTTCAGTTAAGAAGAGTCAGAGGATGTCACATTTTAAGGGATTAAGGAATGAGTGTTATGAGGACTTGAAGGAACATTTAGTCTGGGTGTCTTTTTTGCACATTTTGATAGTAAAAGGACACATGAGTGCTGGTAGTTCTACATGATAGCAACTTAGTACTTTTTTTTTTGAGATAAGGAATTCTGTGACATGATGATGTTTGGAGGTAGAAGGAATAATGGAGTGGGAATGTTTAAAGATTAAAGGGATAATTAATGGAATACATTTCAGAAAGAGAGGGTGTAAAGATCTGTTTGGCTGCTCACCTCGAGAGACACTACACTCCATACTGCAGCCACTTCGTCATCACCTGTGGCTCCAGCCAGTCAGTAGTGGTCAACCCCGATCAGTGCTTTGTCGCCTGTGCTCATTTCCCCAAGACTAAATTGGTGGCCTGAAGCCCAGTTTCCTAGTGGTGCTGTATCTGCAATCTCTCCTGTGAATAAACTCTGGACCAGACCTCAAGATTCCAAGAGACTGGATTTCCTAGCCCAAAACACCAGAGTCCCCTCATAAATCATGATGGCTCCTCCAAGTGCTGAACTAGTTTTGTTTACAATGAAACCCAGGATTTGGAAACTGGTTTGGAAATTTTGCTAGTTGTCCTTTTCCTAAGAGGCTTTATATTGAAGACACCTTTCAACCCACAACTATGGAATAACCAGTCTTACTTGCACTGAAAACTAGCTCTAGGCTTTTCTCCAGTTTAGCTTAGCCTACTGTTGCCTCTGTGCCAGTGTTGAGAGGAGGAGAGGTTGTGATAAAGAGCATCAGTGAATGGGGTACACTCCTTCCTTCTGGGAAGTTTAAGGCAAAGGAAAGATTAGGGATTTCAAGCAGATCAGCCTTGATTTCCCCATCTTTGGCCAACTACTCAGCCATCGATCCACTCATTCAGTCTTCTTCTCAATCATTCATTTATCTGTTCATCCATTCAACAAAACATATGGAGCATCCAAAATATGTCAGGCTCCAGAGAACAAGAGACAAAAGTACCAAGACAGCTGCCAGAAAGACTGAAACTAGTCCATCAGTGACTCAGATGCCTAGACACACCTAAATTCCCTCTTGGTTTCAGGCAAAGAGAAAGGGAAAAACCTGTTTTATTCACACACCTCAGTACTGGGGCTTCCACTAACCAATTAGAATGTCAGTCACCTCTCACCCCTCCAGTTCTTCCCCAGGAGGTGTAAGCAAAAACAGTTATTGAGTAACTGTGAGCAATAAGGCAAGTAGAGAATATCAAGTCACCTTAAAGACTTGGCTGGATTGCTAAATCTAGTGGTAAGGATGACTGTTCCCTTCATAATAATTTTTGCTATTCATCATGGCAATAGGAAAATGAATATTCTATTATAATATTTAAGACTCAAACTGAATAGCAGGCCCAGTTGCAGCAGTAGTCCATTACCAAGGCTTCTTAATCTCCCACTGTTTTTCAGTTAGAGGTTCAGCAATCCCAGTTCCTCCCGGAGATGTCTGTCTCTGTCTCCACTTCCTTCCCAAGTGAGGCTCAGAGGTGAACTTGAGACTATCACACGAATCAGAGTGCCACCATTCCTTCAGGACCAGAGAGGAGCCTAGCATTAGACAAGGGAAGGGAAGAGGCAAAAATAGCAAGCAAAAGCTGCAATGAAATTAAAGACTGACAAAGAAAAATGTCCCACTTCACTTTACCACAGTCAAACAAGGCAATATGCAACAGGCCTGTATCCAACCCCATGTGTGCTCTTGGGTGGGTTCAAACCACCAAACTTTCAGCTGGTAGTTGAATGCTTAACCATGTGCACCACTCAAGAACTCCTATTTTTCAATAGATTGTTGCTGCTTTGTTGTTGGGTTGAGTCAGTTTAGACTCAGAGCAACCCCATGTGACAGAGCAGTATTACCCCATAGGGTTTTCTTGGCTGTAATCTTTACAGGAGCAGATCACCAGGTTTTTCTCCCACGGAGTCACTGGGTTCCAACTGCCAACCTTTCTGTTAGTGGTTGCTTAACTATTGCTCCTTTCACAATAGATTAATATCTGATTAAAAGCAAAACTACTGTTATAGTAGAAAATTTTTAGAATATTGAGAAGGATTAAGAGAAAATAAAACTATCTCAAACTCTACCACACAGAAATAAACTCTGTTCACATTTGGTCTGTTTCCCCATCTTTTTTTCTTTGCCTCCACTCCTCGGAAGGAAGGTTGGGCAATCCTACTTCCGTAGTGATACTGCCTCGGAAACCCAAGGAGGGGTCGCTATGAGTCGGGGCTGACTCGACGGCACATAACAACAACAACAACAACTACAATATGTTACATAATTGTTATCAGCACAATGCATACTGTTTTGTTATCTGCTTTTTTTCCCACTTGATGGTATATTGTATCCATTTCTCCAAATTTTAAGATGTCATTCTATGATGTATTTAATGACCACCTTGAATCCACAGAAAGAATAATAATCATAACAGCTAATACTTGCATAAAGCTTACAATACACCAGGCACTTTATACAGGGTAACTCATTTAATTCTCACAATACCTCATTGGGGAAAACACAATGAAATGATCCCCATCTTACAAATGAGGAAACTGAACCATAGAGAAATCACACAACTCTTTACTGGAGTGCCAGAATTTGAATCCAGTTTCAGTGCCTAGGCGCTTAACCATTCAGTCATACTGTAATAATTTATTTAACCTATTACCTATTCTTGGATATGTAGAGTATTTGTAATTTTTGCTATCATAAATAGTACTAGAACATACCAAATTACATTTAGTGAATATGAAAGTGCTACTTTTTCTTACCAGTGTTGGTGGGTTGTTTTTTTTTTTTTTCCTTTGCAATTTGATGGGTGAAAATGATTGCTCCTGATTGTTTTAATATACCTTTCTTTGTTTACTAGTCCAGTAGAATTTTCTTCATACAATATTTGGCTATTTGCATTTTTTCTTTTATAAACTCATTTGCTAACATTCTTCTCTTAGAGTATTTTATTTATGAGTTCCTTACATATTAAGATCTTTAAGTGTTTTATCTGCTATATGTCTTGGAAATATAATTCAACATTAAGACTCATTTGTCTCTCAATATTGTTAGTAGTATTTTTTATATACAGACATTTAAAATTTTTATTTTGCCAATTTTATTGATCTTGTCCCTAATATTCTATCTTTAATGCCATGCTTAGAAAGACTTTCCCTACCCTAAAGAAAGATAATATTCACTTATATTTTCAGCTCTTTCTAAATAGTGTCATTTAATGACTTTCTGATCAAGTGAAGGAAATTGCAGAAAATCAGAATAATATATCCAATGACTTGATTGCTTGCCCAGCTCAACATCCCCTTTGCTGTCATTTAAGAAAAAAGTCCCTCTTAGGGGAAGGCTGGACTTAATGCCATTTTGTGGGTCACCTGGGATGAGCCTATCAATCCCACTCAGAAGCTTTCATTGCCTGCATTCCCCTGAGTCTTCATTTCCTATCTCAGAGGTTGCCTGCTTGAGTCAAGATGGTATTTTGCTGTTATTGATGGGAGCTGTGGGTTTACCATCTGTGTGCACTTGGACCACTTTCCTTTTTAGGCTTCTCCAAAGAATATGTTTAGGAAAAACAAACACCTGGAGCTTCCAAAGACATTGAAAAATTGGCCCAAGGACTTCAACACTGCATTTTTTAAAAAGGAAGGATAATTGCTTTTATAAAAGTTCACTGAACCATGTCCCTCAGGAACAACCCCGCCTAGAGGACCACCCTCCATCTGGCTGTGATCCTAACACAAAAATGTTGTTTGCCAAGCCCCACCAGACGCTCTTGCTGAGTGACAGAAAGACTCAAGATACTGAGTTGCATTTTCTCAGCAGTCACTGGAAGTAAGAAAAGTGCACAAGAGCAACGTACTGCTAGCACAGAGTGTCCAGACAAACATTCCCAGGTGGGAAATTAACAAGATACATCATGATGTCTAAGCAAGAATTCAACATTGAAGAAGATGGAGCTGCTGGTTAGTTTCTCAAGAGACTATGAACTCACTCTTCTTCCAATATTTCTCCATCCTCATTTTGAGGGAAAGGGAAAAAAAATGTTTTTCTTTGTACCCTAACCTCACTCTCCTTTGTTTTTTCTACTGAAGCCCAACCAAGGTCCTTCAAGAGAGTTCTCTCAGAGCACATGCATTGGCAAAGGTATAAATGAAATGAGCTTCTCTTGAGGTAGGGAAGGGGACTAGGGTCAACCAGTTACAGAACTTGTATTTTTAGAAAATATTATTGTGTTAATGTCAGAGTTTCCTCCCTACCTTCCTGGCCAAGTGATGCAAGACTGTCAATTCTTCAATGTCTCTGCAAATCTGAAGTGGAAACTAACTGTGAAACTGGAGTTAGCAGCTCCTTGTTCCTTCTCCTTAAAGGAGCTTCAGATTTACAAAGACAGGTTGTTGTTGCCTATGGGAATATCATCTTTCAGCCATTTTCTGTTTCTTCCTTTTATCAATATTTTTCACACAAACATACTTTAAACTGTGTTTATATAAGCAGTGAGGGATTGCTTGGAGGAAAAGAATAGAAGTAAAAGTGAAAAATCCAAGATCTTCAGAGCATACTATACCCGTTAACCAATAGATTTTATAAAAATCTTTAAAAAATTTAAAATAGAGGTTCTGGCAAGATGGCGGACTAGGCAGAAGGATTGCACAGACCCTCTTCAACAAAGAAAAGGGAAACCAATTAACACAGACAAAGAAGATAATCGTGGAACCCTGAGCCTTGAAGGGAAGGATACAGAATTAGACTAAACCCCAATTAGCAGAAGAATTTGCGTGAAAATACCAAAAAAAGGAGACATACAGAGCTGCAGTCTGACAGC
>NW_006922165.1:1427346-1433546 GCF_000298275.1 Orycteropus afer afer
GAGGTAACTATGGGGAGGAAGTGGGAGGGGAGCTGTTGCATTGTAAATTTTGGTCAATGACATGAGACAAAGTATATGTGATGTGCTGTATGAAAAGTGAATTTACTCTGTAAATCTTCACCCAAATCAAAATAAAATTTAAAAAAAAAAATTAAAATACTGTTAGATTTACAGAATTATTGTGCAGGTAGTATGGAGAGTTTTCAAATGCCCCACTCCTAGTTTCCCTCATTAGTAATATCTAATATTACTGTGGTTACTTTGTTATAATTAATGGACCAGTATCAACTCATTATTATTAACTTGAGTTCATAATTTATTCAGATTTCCTGAATTTTTCTCTAATGTCCTTTATCTTCTTGAATATCCCTTTTGGGATACCACATTACCTTTAGTCATCATGTCTCCTTGACATCTTGTGATAGTTCTCATATTTTCCCTGTTTTTGATGACCTTGATACTTTTGAGGAGTACTGGTCAGGTGTTTTGTAAACTATCCCTCAATTTGGGTTTGTCTGATATTTTTCTCATTATTAGACTGGGGTTACGTGTTTTCGGGTGGAAGACCACAGTGATAAGAACTATTGTTCTCATATCATATCAAGGTTATATACTATCAGTATGACTAACCTGTTGATGTTACTACTGATCCCCTGTCTTGAGAAGATGTTTGTCAGGTTTCTCCATCATAAAGTCATTCTTTTTCCTCCTTTCTGTACTGTAGTCTTTGAAAGAAACTCACTATGCATAATCCCCACTTAAAGGGAGGAGAGTTATTCATTGAGGATGGAGTATCTACATAAATTATTTTAAATTCTGAATGGGCTATTTCTCTCTTCTCCTTCATTTATTTCTTTATCAATCATTTATTTATATCAGTACAAACTCATGGGTATTCATTTTATACTTTGGGTTATAATCTACTATTTACCCAATCATTTAAAAACTTTTTTATGATGACTTTGATCATACATGGAAGTAGGCAAAATAACAGCATAATGAACCCTCATGTACCAATCTCCTAGTCCCAATAGTCAGTAAGTCATGTGTCATTCTGCCCCCACTCCAACATCATATCATTTTGTCTCTAAATATTCATGTTCTCTAAAAGGTAAGGATTTCTTAAAATAAAAGTAATACAATAATCATGTTGTTGTTGTTGTTATGTGCCGTCGAGTCGGCCCCGACTCATAGTGACCCCTCCTTGGGTTTCTGAGGCAGTATCACTATGGATGTAGGATATGTATACAATAATCATAGCTAAAATAATTAATAACAATTCATTAAGAACAAATATTTAGTAAATGTTCAAATTTCCAGTTGTCTCATAATTGCATATTTGACAGTGTTTCTTTTGAACCAGGTTCCAAATGAGATCCACACACTGTGGTTGGTTGACTTGTCCTTTAAGTCTCTTTCAATCTCAAATCCCACCATCTATCTCTCACTTTCTGTTTTTTTAAGTCTTGCAATTTATTTGTTGAAAGAATCAATTGTATTTCCTGAGAGTTTCCCAATCTGTATTCTGTTGATCACATCTTGGTGGTATAGTTTAATATTCCTCTGGCCTCTACACTTCCTTTAAATTTGGAGTTGGACCTAGATTCACTAGCAGTTTTCAAAGCATACACCAACTGTCAGTCAATATTGCAAACGAAAATCATCTATACTTGTATGACAAATGATACAGGAAAGCTGGTTTCAGCAGAGCCATGTTCAAGCCTTGGACTTGAGTTGTCTTGAGGTGTGGAAATATTGTATGCCTTTGGAACAATGTCCTCACCTGAAGCAGCTGAAGATGCGCTGGCCCCCTAGTAAATGGTATCCTACAAACTTGGCACACTCTGACAACATCCACACCACCACCAGTTGCCGTTGAGACAATTCTGCCTCATGTCGACTACTATATGTCAGAGTAGAACTGTGCTTCAGAAGATTTTCAATGGCTGGTTTTTCAGAAGTTGATGGACAGGCCTTTCTTCTGAGGCATCTCTGGATGACTTGAAACTCTAATTTTTGGCAAATAGCCAAGTACATTAACCATTTATATGACCCGGGGATTCCTCTGACAACATAATCTCCACAGAATTCCAGGTTCAAAGTAATTTGTGCATACTCAATCTCCTGTTTCTGTTAATTTCTAAATGTTTTTGAGGTTCTTCACAAGCAGCTATTGTTATAAAAGATGTTTCTTAATTATTAAAATCTCTGTGCTCTGTGATCAGAACTGTCTACATAATTTTCAGGACCTACTGCAAAATGAAAATGCAGGATCCTTTGCCCAAAACTTGTTAAGAATTTGAAGATGGTGGCAGCAGAGCATTTAACCAAATGTGGGTTCCTTGTAAATGTGGGACCTTGTGTGATTGCACAGGTCATATACCCTTACTGGGAGATGGGTACTCTCATTATTTCTGCCCTTCACACAGACTGAAGTGAGCTGAATGGTGGCCCTGAGGATAAGTCCTAATCCCTGGAACCTGTAGATGTAACATTATTTGGTGTACTGGGTTGAATAATGTCCTCCAAAATTTCATGTCCATCTGGAATCTCAGAATATTACCTTATTTGTAAATAAGATGTAATTAACTAAATTAAGATGAAGTCATACTGGGATAGGGTGGGCTCTAAATCCAGTGACTCATGTCCTTATAAGAAGGTAATGTGAATACATACAGACACAAAGACACATAGAGGAGAAGGCCACGTGAAGACAGGAGCAGAGATTGGAGTGATGTGTTTACAAATCAAGAAACTGCAAGGATTGTAGTTAGGAGAAAGGTATGGAACAGATTCTCATTCAGAGCCTCCAGAAGAAATCAACACTATTGACATCTCAATTTTTGACTTCTAGCCTCCTGAACTGTGAGAGAATAAATTTATGTTGTTTTAAGTCACTCAGCTTGTGGAACTTCGTTATGGCAGCTCTAGGATACTAACATATTTAGAGAAAGGGTCTATACAAATGTGATTAAAGAGTCTCAGATGGGGATATTATCTTAGATTATCTGTTGTTGTTGTTATGTGCTGTCGAGTCAGATCTGACTCATAGTGACCCCTCCTTGGGTTCCCGAGGCAGTATCACTACGGAAGTAGATTGCCCCATCTTCCTTCCGAGGAGTGGCTGGTGGGTTTGAACCGCCAGCCTTCTGGTGAGCAGTCAAGTGCCTTAGGCACTATGCTACCTAGGTAGACTCTAAATGTCATCACATGTATCCATATAAAAAGAACACAGAGGGAGATTTGACCCACCCAGAGAAGAAGGCAATTTGAAAATGGAAGCAAAGATTAGAGTGACAGATCAATAAGCCAAAGATCATTTAGGATTGCCAGCAACCACCAGAAGCTAGAGAAGCCAAAGGAGGAATTCTCTCCCAGAGCCTCCTGATTCCAGTCAGGGCTTTGTTAGATTTCTGTAGCTGTAGGAGGAGCCCTCCTGGTGCAATGCTAAAAGCACTTGGCTGCTAATCAGAAGGTTGGTGTCTGGAACCCATCAGCCACTTCATGGGAGAAAGATGTGGCAGTTTGCTTTCTTGGAATCCCCATGGTACAATTCTACTCTATCCTATGGACTCATTATGAGTCAAAATCAACTGGAAAACAGTGGGTTTGGTTTTTGATTTTGTAGTTACAAAAGCAAACCTAACCAAACCCACTACCATCAAGTAGATTCTGACTCATAGCAACACCCGTTGGTTTCTGAGGTGGTAAATCTTTACAAAAGTAGATTGCCCAGTGTTCCTTCTGCAGAGTGGCTGGTGGATTTGAATCGCCACCCTTCTGGTTAGCAGTCAAATGCCTTAGGCACTGCGTCACCAGAGCTCCTTTTTATTGTAGTTATAGGTGTGAATAAACAGGACTATTTAAAGGGATAATCCCCAAACAGTTAAATCATATAAATTTAGAAAATATGTTTCTAACCAAAGTGTAACTATATCCTATGTGTGCCGTAGCATAAATATATATTTAAAAAAACCTCTTTGTGCATTTCCCAGTGTTTCCTGTAATAATGATCTGCTACATATTTATTTGCTTTGTCTGCTGGTGTTCAAAAGCAGATAAACAACACCAAATGCCAAAGGTTTGAGAAAAATTTACAGGAGATTACAGAATATAAGCTAAAAAATGTAGGAAGAAATGATATGTAAAGCAATATTTCCATTTGCAACTATCAATGCATTAAAATTGATTCTGGTAAGGATCACCAGTGGCTGCTAAAATATGCAAAAGATTGTTGGGGAACACAATATTCTAAGAAATATTTCTAAGAAAGTGATATTTGAGCAAAGACTTGGAGGGGGTCTTGAAAGTGAGTCATGTGAACATTTAGGGGAAGAGTGTTCCAGAGAGAGGGAACCTCAGGACAAAATCCATGAGTCAGAATTATGTCCACTGTACCTAGAAACAGCAAGTCAGCCAGCATTACAGAGCTTAAGTCTAAATTTTGGGTTCCAAAACCAGACAGGTGTCTCTTACAGATCCCACTTTATGCCATCATAACATTTACCACTGTATGAACTTATCCTGTAATTGTTTGATATTTTGTTTCTCCTTCTATTAGAACCTAAGTTCCTTTAGAGAAGAAACTGGTTTTTCTTATTCACCTCTCCACTGGTGTATCTCTGCTCCTATAATACTGCTGCAGTAGTTGTTGTCGTTTTTGTTATGTGCCCTGGAGTCGGACCCGACTCATAGCGACCCCTCCTTGGGTTTCCGAGGCAGTATCACTACAGAAGTAGATTGCCCCATCTTCCTTCTGAAGGGTGGCTGGTGGGTTTGAACCACCAGACTTCTGGTTAGCAGTCAAGTGCCTTAGGCACTATGCTACCAGAGTGCTCAATAAATGTTTGCTGACTATATATACATAAATGGGCAAAAAGATCACGTCGATCAAGATTGTCCCCAGGGCCTCATTTCCCTTGTTCCACTGCACACTGCTCATCCAAGGAGATTTCAAAAAGCCTTCAATAAGTCAGTCATACTGATCTCCCAATGCAGTTTCCCAGGAGTACAGGACATTTCAAAGAAAGCAAAGGGAGAGGATAGTGTTACAAATAGAACTGCAGCTGTGGAAGTAATGGTTGGGGTGAGTGGAACAGGAGGACAAAGCAAGGGAACTTTACCGCTTTTCAAATCATTTTACATAGAGTTTGGGTCCCACCCTCCCGTTCCCCTCTGTGGACCCTCCTACAAATGTGTGGGTGTGGAGAGTGAGGGAGTTGTTGCTGGGTATTATTTCATCTTTGGTCAGCAGCCCTCTTTTATCAGAATCAGAAATTCAGAGGTGGAAGTGTTAAAATATGACTAAGACCTCTCACCAGGCTCTCCAGTGGGTTTCCCAACCTGTTGGAATTAATCTCCTAATGGTTAGGCATAACCCACTTACTAATTTTATTATTATTACTTTTCAATAAGGAAATACACAGTAGCAGGCTTGACTTAAAGGAGATTTACATTGACCTGCTTAGAAGGTTGATGATCTGGCAGAACATAATGGATTACAGGGCCATAATTTTTCACAGACAGGCCTATTCTGGTGCCAAGAAAAAAAAAGAAAATGAAAACAAGTGGGTAGAAGTTAAGTAAAAGGATAATTCCAGACGTTAAGAAGCAGAGTTGGAGCTGTGCCACAGGGCTCAGCACTCTTGTCTAACATGTTTCGAGAACAGCAGGTTTCCTAAGTACAACACCACATGCAGTATTGGCAAACCTGTGAGGTTGCTTCCTGGCCTTGTGAAAATGTGTATATTTAATTGAACTTAAAACACCTTGAGATTTTCAAATATTAAAAAGTAGACATATGAGCTACTGTGTCATATAAATAGGATTTATGACCCAAATATGACTTACATGCCAGAGATTAAACACTGGAAGCATCTAAGAAGCTGGAAACTTGGAAATCTAAAGAGGTTTTTATATCATCCCGCAAAACCAAGAAAACAAAATAAAAATGATGCCAAATTATCCTAAAGCTTCTCTTTGCCAGTGAGTTTAAAATCTTTCTTGTTATAGACATCTACAGAGCACTTCACTCAACAGTGACACAATATACAGTCTTCTCCAGTGCACATGAAGCTTTTTCCATGATAGAACATATGCTAGGCCATAAAGCAAGACTTAATAAATTTAAAAACATTGAAATACTGCAAAGCATCTTCTCAGATCATAATGCTATCAAATTAGAAATCAACAATAGGAAG
>NW_006922165.1:1435561-1479157 GCF_000298275.1 Orycteropus afer afer
ATAGATTCATCTACCTATAGTCAGCTGATCTTTGACAAAAGGCCAAACTCCATTAAATGGGGAAGACAATGTTTGTTTAATAAATGGTGCTGGCAAAACTGGAGATCCATTTGCAGAAAAATGAAACAAGATTTGTACTTCACACCATTCATAAAATATTTCTTGGAAAAACCTCACCTATGTAGACAAAAGAACATCAGTCCTTTGGCTTGCCTGACACAAGTAAAACTTCTTAACTTCTTAAAGAGATTTGGTCCTTTGCCTCAGATAAAAAAAAGCTAGACATGCTAAGTCCACAGATATATAAAAAATGGAGGTGATTCCCGTACAGGAACAAATATCAGTGTAGTCACTTGGCAAATGAATAGGTAAGTGTCCTGTTGGCAGGCAGATAAAGATGAAGCAAACAGAAAGCTTGAAAGTCTCTGTAGCTTCCCTTGCAATCAATAAAACAGAAAGTTGGTCATACCAGTGAGCTTAATTTAGACTAGAAAAAAAGTAGTGTCAACTATTACAGCTTGTATCATATAAATTAGAGAAAAAGTTCAAGTTGTCAACAATTTTTTTTCTACCTGGATCAACAATTGATGTCCACAGGGCATTATTTACCCAAAAGCAAAGGAAGGAAGCAGGAAGTACCAGGTAAGAAGGAGAGATGGAAACAAGGAACCCAGGGAGGAAGAGGGAAGAGTACTACTACATTGAGGGGATTGCAAACAATGTCATATAACAAAATGTATATAAGTTATTGAATGAAAACTAATACGCTTTGTAAACTTGCACCCAAACTACAATGAAAACAAACAAACACACAAAAATCTAACAATCAACGTCCATGGAAACAGAAGTCAAGAAATCAAATGATGCATTTCATTGGGAAAATCTGCTCCAAAAGACCTCTATCAAGTTCTGAAAAGTGAAGATGTCACTTTGAAAACAAAACAAAACAAAATTATTGTGATATAGGTGAAAGTTTACAAAGCATATTAGTTTTCATTCAATAACTTATATACATTTTGTTATATGACATTGTTTGCAATCCCCTCAATGTAACATCACTCCTCCCACTTCCTCCCTGTTTTCTCTTTCCGTTCCTCCTCCTTTTTTAATGCTTTCTGCCTTCAGAATTTTGTCCTTGGGCAAATGCTGCCCTTTTGATCTCAAATGGTTGTTCTAAGGAGTTCATACTTACCTAGTATCATTGTTAACCTTGTAGACCTGTCTGGCTGAAAATTGAACTAACCCACAAGTGTTAGTTCAGTTCTATGTCCAAAGCGTGACTAAGGACCATAATCTTAGGATTCCACCACTCTCTATCTGACCAGTAAACCTGGTCTGTTTTTTATGATTTTGAGTTTGTTCCACATTTTTCTCCCATTCTATCCAGCACCTTCTTATGTGATCTCTTCCAGAGGAATAGTCTTTCATGGAGGCTGAGGTTCAAGTGGTCCATTCATCCTTTGGACTACTTGTTTCCATGTGTCTTAGATTTTTTCCAATCTTCTTTGCTCTGGTTGAGGAGACACCAATAGTTGCACCTTCAATGGCCACTCACAAACTTTTAAGACTTCAGTCGCTATTCACTAAAATGGGATGTAGCACATGTTCTTTGTGGATTATGTTGCACCACTTGACCTTGATGTCACCGAGACTGTGGTCCTGAGCCCCCAGCCCCAGCAACTCATGTCCTCAAGGTTTCTAGTTATGGCTAAGAAGTTTCCATAACTTTGTCCCCTGTATGCTCTAGTATATTGATGTATGTATTTACAGCATAAGTAAACACATATGCAGAATATATGTCTGTAAAACCTACATGTATTCATGGATATAGTCCCATTCTCCTTCCCACACATGTTCAGCTTGCATGTCTATCTGTGTATCCACTCATAGATGATTGTTATTACTGTTATTGAAGGATTGTGTGGGAGCTCTGGTTGTGTAGTGCCTAAGGCATTTGACTGCTAACCAGAAGGCTGGTGGTTCAAACCTACCAGCCACTACTCAGAAGGAAGGTTGGGCAATCTACTTCCATAGGGATACTGCCTTGGAAACCCAAGGAGGGGTCACTATGAGTCAGATCTGACTCGACGGCAGTGAGTTTGGTTTGGTTGGTTTTGCAAGGATTGTGCATGTAATAGTGCTTACCTCTGTTGCCTTTAACTCTTGTACTCCTCTCAGTGTCTTCCTTTGTCTTGATCATTTTTTTCCGTACTCCCTTTTATTGTATGTTGCCTTTCCCTTCACCCAAGTTAATATGTGTTTATCTTCTAGTTAGTCATTGACCCTCCTTTCCCCTTTCACCCCTGGTGACCATCAAATAGTGTTTCTGTTTATGTGAAAACTTTTTCTTTTTTTTTAAAGTAATGAAATTATCTTTAATTGAATCATCAGTGTTGAACCTGTTTCTTGCTAACATTTATTTTTTTATTTTATTTTAATTTTTTTTATTTTAAGAACTTGTTTTACATTCAATGTAACACGTACATTTAGTTTCATTCCCCATTCGCCATGTCCAACTTTAACCCAGTCTCCTCCCCTCCCTGCCCTGTAACCCTCCCCCTGTGCCCCTCTTATTTACGCACTCCTGTTTGTCCTGCATTTCCTGTTTGAATGTTGGTTCTCTGGTGTCCCATGGTCTATTACTCTAAGGGATGTATTACCATAGAGTATGTGGGTTGAGTGATGAAAACTTTTTCTTGATTTTTTATAATAATGGTCTCGTGTAATACCTGTCCTTTTGTGGGTGACTAATTTCACTTGTATAATATCCTCCTGGTTCATTCATGTTAAGAGATGTTTCACAGAATCATCATT
This sequence comes from Orycteropus afer afer, assembly GCF_000298275.1. NCBI lineage: Eukaryota > Metazoa > Chordata > Mammalia > Tubulidentata > Orycteropodidae > Orycteropus > Orycteropus afer. Next base: position 1,438,376 of record NW_006922165.1, read on the forward strand.
ATTCTTTAACATTGCATAGTATTACATTGTGTGTGTGTGTGCCATAGTTTATCCTTTCATATGTTGATGGACATTCAGGTTGTTTCCCTCTTTTTGTTATTGTGAATAGTACTGCAATGAACATGGGTGTGCATATATATATTTGTGTTGTGGCTGTTATTCCTATAGGACATATACCTAGTAGAGGGATTGCTGGATCATATGGTATTTCTATTTCTAACTTTTTAAGGAAGCACTGTTCTGTTTTCACAACCCTACCAGCAGTTTGTGAGGGCTGCAGTCTCTCCATATCCTTATCAGCATTTATTGTTTTTTGGTGGTTTTTTTTTTTTTAATTTTGCTATTAACATTGCAGTGAGATGATATCTCATCTTTTTAATGGCTAATGATCACAAGCATTTTTTCATGTCCTTGTTGGTTGCCTGAATATTTTCTTTGGTAAGTGTCTGTTCATGTTCTCTGTCCATTTTTAATTGGATTGTCTTTTTGTTGTTAAAGTTTCTTATAAATTTTAGAGATTAGTCCCTTTCCAATATGTCTTTGCCAAATTTTTTTCCCAGTCTCTGGGTTCCCTTGTTACCCTTTTGGCAAAATCTTTTGTTGTATTGTTGTTGTGTTGTTGTTATATATCCTGTCAAGTCGGACCTGACTCATAGCGACCCCTCCTTGGGTTTCTGAGCCAGTATCACTACGGAAGCTTCATCTTCCTTCCAAGGAGTGGCTGGTGGGTGTTTGATGCATATAAGGATTTAATTTTTAACAGTTCTAGTCATCTAGTTTGTCTTCTGGTGTTTGTGCATTTTTGGTTATGTTTGATAGTGTATATTTGTCCCATGTATTAGGCCCCTTAAATTTGTCCCTATCCTTTTCTTTTGATGGTCTTTACAGTTTTAGGTTTTCTATTTAGATTTTTGATCAATATTGAGTTAGTTTTTGTATATAGTGTGAGATATTGACCCTGTTTCATTTTTCTACAAATGGATATCCAGTTTTGCCAGCACCATTTGTTAATGAGACTATCTCTTCCCCATTTAATGAATTTCAACAATTTGTCAAAGATCAGCTCTCCATAGGGAGATGGAATTACTTCTGGGTTCTCTATTCTGTTCCATTGGTCTATATGTCTGCCAGTGTATCAATACCAAGCTATTTTGACTACCATGCTGTGTAGTAGGTTTTGAGGTTGGGAAGTGTGAGGGCTCATAATTTGCTCTTCTTTAGTAGTGCTTTGCTTATCCAGGGTCTCTTTCCTTTCCATACAGGGTTGGTGATTAGTTTTTCCATCTCTTTAAAGAATGATGATGGAATCTGCATCAGGATAGCATTTTATCTACACACTGCTTTGAGTAGTATTGACACTTCTACAGTGTGAAGTCTCTCTACTCATGAGCATGGCATGTTCTTCCATTTTGTATTTTTCTTTTTCTAGGTCTTCTGTGTCTCTGGTTGGATTTTTTTCCTAAGTACTTCATCTTTTGGGTGGCTATTTGTGATACTTAAGATTATGTATCAACTTGGCTGGCCTATGATGCTTAAGTTGTTCAAGCAGTTGTGATGCAGTCATTCCATGAGGAAATATGTTATGAGCAGCCAATTAGTTGAGAGGGAGTTTCCTCAGGGGTGTAACCTGCTTCCAATATATATATATGGACTTCCTAGGAAAATTCTGGAAATTTCGGTTGGATCTGGATCTTACATCTAACCTATGACCATCCAATTTTGGGAGCTTAACCACTGGCCTGGTGTATTGCCTGCTGATCTTGGGTTTGTCAGCTCCTGAAGCTGTACGAATGAGGAAAAGATTCCAGCTTGATATTTGACCCATGAACTTGGGACTTGCCAGCTTCTACAACTGTGTAAGCCATTTTCCTGACACAAATCTTCCCCCACCCCCCATATATAAGCTTTACCGCTTCACTTTTTTAGAGAACCTAGCCTAAGACAATATCATAAGTGATTTTGCTTTCCTGGTTTCCTTCTCAGAGTTTTCTTTGTTAGTGTAAAGGAACCTAACTGATTTTTATATGTTGATCTACATCCTGCCACTTGCAGAATCTTTCAATTAGTTCCAATAATCCAAAAGGATTCATGATGCAAAAAGATTAAAAACCATTTAAAAACCTCAAAAGTGTCCTTTAGTTTTGAAATTCTATAATTCTCTGAAATACAAAAGGAAGCAAGAGAAAAATAGATATTTTATAAAATGGATGAATATAGCTATGTGTAGGGATATTCAAACTTTCAACTATATATTCATAACCTTTTTTACTAATAAAAATTTTAAACTGGATTCAGAAAGATTAAAAATGTTCTCTAAAGCCCCAAAAAGAACAACAGCATTATAAGCTCTCTGCTGCCCGTGTCTTCAAAATGCTCACCTTGACAGTCTGGCAAGGTGCTCTATGAATGATTTTAATTTTGGGTTATAAATAACCAAGCCAGATTTTTGTTTCAACATTTACCAATAACAAAGATTTTTATATCATTTGCATGTAGGAAGAAAGTGGAAAGACCTGCCACCACTATTTTGATATCTTGACTTAAATTCAAATGGAAAGAAGAAAATAGCTCAAATTAAGGCTGTTTAATCTGTTTCAACACAACAGTATGGAAACTAAAATACCAGCTTGACCCAACCTTCTGGTGAGTTTTTGAAAATGATCTGTTGCCTGCTTTAATTGGTCGTGACATGGGAGGCATGAGCCAATTTCATAAAAAAGCTACAAGGAATTTCCTTCAAGGAAGACCTCTTTATCAATGCTGCTTCCCCCATCTGATTCTTTAAAAAAAATTGCCATTGAGCCAACTCTGACTCATGGTGACCCCATGTGCATCAGAGTAGAATTGTGCTCTGCAGGATTTTCAATGGCTGATTGTTCAGATTCACATCACCAAGGCTTTTCTTCCAAGGTATCTATGGGTAAAGTTGAACTTTCAACCTTTCCATTAGCAGCCAAGCATATTAACTATTTATACCACCTTCAGATTTTGTCTAATTACTTAAGCTGTAAACAGGTCACTTTTAGTTCTAAAGGGTTTTAATATAAACTGCTAAGTTGTATGTCATTTGTAAAAGCTTTATGTTCTACAGAATGCTTTTACAGTAAAATATGCAAAAGCTGGAACCGGTATAAGGCAGAAACCTGTCAGAGAAGGAAAACACAAATATTTTCCACTAATAGAGAATGATAGAAAAGTGGTAAAATTGCAGTGTTTGGTTCTGCTGTGCTATGCTATGGGTCGCTATGAATCAGAGACCACCCGACAGCAAGTAATAACAACAATAATAAAGTAGTGCTCACCAAAGGGTGATTTTTCCTCCCATGAATATTTGGCAATGTCTGGAGACATTTTAGGAGCTCTGATGGCACAGTGGCTAAAGCATTGGACCATTAACCAAAAGGTCAGCAGTTTGAACCCACCAGTTGCTCCACAGGAGCTAGATGAGGCAGTCTGCTTCTGTAAAGATGTTCAGCCTTATAAACCCTATAGGGCAGTTCTACTCTATCCTACAAGGTAACTATGAGTCAGAATGGATTCATTGGTAGTAGGTTTTTCAAGTTTGGGAGACATTTTGGGTTGGTATGACTGAGAAGAAGATATTACTGTCATCTAGTGGGTGGAGGCTAGGAGCTCTGGTGGCATAGTGTGTAAAGCATTTAACTACTAACCAGAAGGCTGGTGGTTCAAACCCACCAGCCACTACTTGGAAGGAAGACTGGATAATCTATTTCCATAGCGATATCACCTCAGAAATCCAAGGAGGTATTACTATGAGTCAGGTCCGACTCAACGGCAGTGCGTTTGGTTTGGTTTTTGGTTTAGTGGGTGGAGGTTAGGGATGCTGCCTATAACCTATAATGCATAGACCAGCCTGAACAACAAAGGATCATTCAATACAAAATGTCCATAGTGCTAAGACTTCGAAATTCTACTTTATCTCATTTTGTTAAGATAATGATCCTTAATACATTCTCTTGAGAGTCATCCAGAGTGAGGGAAGGTGGGCCAAGAAGAAATTAAAATCATATTGAGTACTTTAGGCTTTACTTATTAACACCGTTAGTGTTCACCATGCCCATGTGTTTTATTTTACCTGTTGGTACAAATGAGGACACAGGTTTAATGAACTTAAGTCATTGTCTGGGTAATAAAGTAATGAACCTAGAATGAGCCTGAGTCAGTGTGGCTCTAAAGCCTATTGCAAAAAGGACACAGAAGTGGCATCTTCTGACCTCTAACTTACCAGGGGGAGACAGAATCACCATCAATAGCCCAAGACTAATTCCAGTGAAGCCAGACATGTTGCATCCTACTTGTGCCATCACTGGTTGCTAAGGTACATAAAAAAGAAATACTAGATTTTTTTTTTTTTTTTTAGAGAAGTAGAAATGAATTGAGGAGAAAAATGAATCTGCTGTTGTTAGCTGCTGTCAACAGAATAAAATGCTGACCCCTGCCTGATCCTGCACCATCCCCATAATCAGTTGCAGATCTGTCATGATCCATGACTGATGATTGTGATGATTGGAAGTAGATTGCCAGGCCTTTCTTCCTAGTCTCTTAGTCTAGAACCACTGCTGGAACCTGCTCAGCATTATAGCAACATGCAACCTTCCTTGACAGAGATGGGTGGTGGCTCCACATGAATCAAACCTGGGTCTCTTGCCTAGAAGGTGAGAATTCTCTACCACTGAAATACATTGTCCCCATGAAGTTATTAAACAACAGCACAAAACCATATATTGACAAGTGTTGAATTACTTGGCATCGATAGTAAGTGCTCCGGGAATTGAGAAGACCCTTCAGTGTGTGCTAGATTAGACAGGAAGGCTTCATAGAGTAAGTGAGACTTGGGCTTTAAGAGAGTATAGGATTTGAAGGGGCAGGGCTCAATTCAGAAAAATAAAGCAATGTATTATTGTGATGGGTAGGACATGCCATGCAATCGGATTCCCTGGGCTTAAATCCTGTGTCTAGTATTTAACTAGTTGTGTGACCTTGGGCAGAGCATTTAGCCTCTTTGTATTGTTTCTTCATCTGTAGAATGAACATAATAGTGCATTTTTCATTGGTTGATTCAAGAAGTAAGAAAGTGCATGTAAAGTCTTAGTATAGTGCTTGGCTCATAGTAAATGTTCATTCAGTGTTGCATTGAAGAAAAAAGCAGGTGTGTGTGTGTGTTTTATGTCAGAGTTCTTGTTTGAAAGCAACAGAAATCTAGTTAATTTAAACAGGAAAGCATGTTATTACAAGGCTACAGGCAGCTCACAGAATTGAACAACAACAACAACAAAAAAAAAAAAAAAAACAGACCACGGCCACAAGTCAATTCCAGCTCAGAGTGACCCTATTGGACAGAGTAGAACTGTCCTATAGGGTTTCCAGGGCTGTAAATCTTTACCAAAACAGACAGCTCATCTTTCTCTTGTAGAGCAGCTGATGGGTTTGAACTACTGACCTTTATGGTGAGCAGTTGAGTGCTTTAGCCACTGGGAAACCAGTGCTCCTTCACAGAATTTATAGAGGACAGGAAAACCAAGACTAAGAAATCAGGCAGGAACCCAGGGCAAGTGGGTAGCAGGAACAACAGCCAAAGTCACATGGTAACAGGCTGGTCCTGTCTTCCACCAAGACTCACACAGTGGTGAAGTCCCTCAAGTAGAAAAGAAATTAAGATACTGTTAGCTCCTAAATTAACAAATACCTACTAAAGTGGATATTATGTTTTGGGAGAGTACCAATAGATTTTAGAGGAATGAGTGTGATGGTGGGACCACGGTCACTTTTACAAAAGCAAAAATATTTAAAATAATAATAATTAGGAAGTAAAATCAACAGGACTTGGTGAATGAAGATCTTAAATTGCAGGTTGTATCTGGTCTAACTCACCAGCAAATTTAAAAAGAAAAAGAAATTGAAAAAGGAAGTCTGTTTGGGTGTGAAAGTGGAGGGAAAGACAGGACTGGGAAGTTGATTTCAATTCAACTCTGTTTTGAGTTGAACGGTCAGGCAGAGGGTACTAACAAGTGGAAATGAGCAGAAGATGGTTAGAAATAGAGATGGAAGTTTGGCTTAGGTGTCAGAGCTGGACAAGTTGATTCCAAACCAAAACCAAACTCACTGCTGTCGAGTAGGATCTGACTCATAGCGATCCCTCCTTAGGTTTCTGAGGCAGTATCATTGCAGAAGTAGATTGTCCAACCTTCCTTCCGAGAGGACAGGTTTATTGGGAAGTCAGAAATCCAAGCCAGAGCAGATTCCTCAGTTCCAGATCTTCCTCCAGGGAAAGGTCTTACCACCACAGGGAAAACACAATTATTTTCTAGGTGTGAGAAACAAGAAGAGATTGGAAGTGCATTTCTATTTAGGAAACTGATAAAATCCCAGCTCTTGCCCTCAGACAACCCGTGGAATATCTTTTCACTCACAGTGTTCTGAAGTATGCTTTCTCAGTTTGGTGGCTGGTGAAAGGCTTATGCTTTTGAAATATTGCTTTAACAGTGACCTCTAGTGTTACAAAGAGATCTCTGCTAACCGATAAGGCCATCTGAAAACTGAAATTCCTTTAACCTGAGAGTCCTAGCCTAAATTCATATTGCCGGGAGGTACCTTAATAAATTATTCAGTCTGTCTTTCTGCCTTTAGGGAGGATCTCACTTGAACAATTCCAGGTCACTTTCCTTCAGGGAAGATGTAACAGAGCTTGAGAAAGTTCAAAGAATGACAAGGAGAATCAACAAGGAGGGAAATCTACTTTCCTGTAAGAATAGAATTAAAAAAAAGAATATAGTTACAGACTAGAAAGTCAACATGTATATAATATTGAAATCATAGAACAAACAAATCAGAAAGTCAACATGTATATAATATTGAAATCATAGAACAAACAAATCTCCAAGTACTAAATCCAAAAGGCACAACTTTGAAACTATTAAGAGGTCATTTTAGCTGCTTTCGAACATTTGCTTCATGCCAAGAATGCTAACAACCACCTATAAGGGTTGACTGCTAACCAAAAGGCTGGCAGTTCAAGTCCACCAGCCACTCCTCGGAAAGAAGACTGGGCAATCTACTTCCCATAGAGATACTGCCTCGAAAACCCAAGGAGGGGTCACTACGAATCAGAACCGACTCGAGGGCAGTGAGTTTGGTTTGGTTTATTTTGGTTGCTTGTTTACAGTTGCCGTTGAGTTGACCCCGGCTCATGGCTACCTTCTGTGTGTCAGAGTAGAACTCCCTAGGGTTTTCAATGCTTAATGTTTCAGAAGTAGATCACCAAGCCTTTCTTCCAAGACTCCTCAGAGTGGACTCAAACCCCAACTTTTAGGTTAGTAGTTGAACTCTTAACTGATTGTACCACTCTAATCTTCATTTTACAGGTAAGTAAACCAAGATATAGCTATCAATTAATAGCCAAGATGAAACAGTTAAAAGGGGGCAAAACTAGAATTGGAACCAAGGCTTTTTGACTCTCAGTTCTGTGCTCCTAATTTCAATGGAACAACCCTTTAATAAAAACCAAAACCAAACCCACTGCCATCGAGTAGATTTTGACTCACAGTGACCCTTTAGGACACAGTAGAACTGGCCCATAAGGCAAATCTTCACAGAAGCAGACTGCCTCATCTTTCTCCCATGGAGCAGCTGGTGGGTTCAAACCATCAACCTTTCAAGTCGCAACCGGATGCTTTAAACACTACACCACTAGAGCTCCTCCTTTAATAAAAGGGTATGCTAATTTAGATAGCAATAAAAACAAATCATTAATTTGGCAAAGGCTAAACATACATATTTGTTCAAGAAGAGTTCAGGTGCAGACACAACAGTTTAGTAAAGTCTAGGATGATTTCAGACATGATAGTTTCCCTCTCTCCTACCCGGAGTTCTTCAGTTCTAGAAAATCCCCTGAACTGACCTCATGTGCTAGTAGTTCTCATGACCTTATTATATATCAAATTTATGGACATTCAGGAGAGATACTCTATGCAGACTGAGCAGTGCATTTCAATTGAAAAAAAAATCACTAGCAGAAAAATTCTTCACATTACTCTAAATCCCTCCTGTTGATACCCATTTTCTTTTATTCTGTCATCAGTGAAGGTGGGAAACAGATGGACGGAATCCTCTCCAACCTCTTCTATGTGAATAGCATTGTTAAGTCACTCTCCCACCTTCTAGTCCGTCTTTAAGATACAGAGTCTTCCATCTTTTTTCATTATTTCCATAGATTTTGTTGTCTAGTTTGTTGACGTGAGTTCAAATACAATAACTATTTTGAGAATGGCCCAGGATCAGGCAGTGGTTTGTTCTGTTATACGTAGGGTCACTGTGAGTTGGTACCACCTTGCTGGCACCTAACAACAATAACAACAACATGGGAGCATTATGGGGCCCTGGTGGTTCAGTGTTTAAAGTGCTCAACTACTAACCAGATTATAGCATTGGGAACCTTATGAGGCAATTCTGCTCTGTCCTGTAGGGCCACAATAAGGTCACTATGAGTCAGAATCAACTTGATGGCCATAGATTTTTTGTTTGTTTGTTTTGTTTTTAAATAAGAGTATTTCCAATCCTAAAGAGAAGTTTGTGCTTATGTAATTAATAAATCATAAATGTGTTCTTCTCCATAAAGTTTATACAATTTATACAAGTTCTCATTTTCAAAGTAGTTTCACATGTTTGTCCCAGTTTTGGAGAAGAAAAAGTGAGGCTCAAAGAAGTGAAGTGATTTGTCCAAGGTCAAATAGGGAAATAGTGGGAAGATAAAAAAACTACCCATAAAAGAGGGTGCAAAGACTCATCATGTCAAAAGGAAAGGTTGAAAAAGAATCCACTTTGCCTTTTCTGTTGGTTTTTGTTAGGTATCAGCATTTGCTAAACGAAACAAAAGTACAACCTCCCTTTTTGGTGAACCTGGAGGCTTTCATTTTCATAACTGGAGCCCAGAACATCTCCTTCAATTTATAAGACCTAGGTAGTTGCCAACTCAGTGCTACCTAATTATGATTATGGTACCAAGCCCTGTTCTAACCACACCACATGCATGAACTCCTGTAATCCTCACAACACTTTGATGTAGGTGTATCTCTCATTTTACAGATGAAGAAACAGGCACAGAGAGGCTAAATAATTTGCTCAAGGTCATTCAGATAGTGCTGGTAAATATAAAAAGAAAGTTTAAGTAAAAAACATGTAAATTCTGCTTTGTGTATTAAGTATTCATGCTCCTTAGAAGCGAGGACAGGGAGATTTTGCCTTACTTTGGAATAGGATCAGGAAAGACCCACTGCTCAAGAAGAACATTATGCTTTGTAAAGTAGAGGGTCACTGGAAATGAGAAAACCTCTCAATGAGTTGGATTGACACAATAGCCTCAACGATGGGCTCAATCACATTGAGGATCATGGAGATGATGCAGGACCAGGCATCATTTTGTTCTTTTGTCCATGAGGTTGTCATGAATTAGAGGAGACTCGATAACAACTAACAACAAAAACATTCACTGCAGAATATGACCTGTTTCAATATTATAAGGTAGACAGGACAGATATGATTGTCCTTTGACACTGTGGAAACTGGGTCTCAGCAAGGTTAAATCATTCAGTGTTGGCCACATAGTTAGGCCGAGCTGATGACAGTTGGTATACACCAGTATGGGCATACTGTAAAGCTGAGTTACCCAGACACCAAGACACGGAGTTGTTTTAGAGCAACCAGTTGTTAAAATGTTAACTATGTCTGTACAGGTTGGCAGCCTCTACTGCTCCATGGCCCCTAAGTGCCTAAGTGCTGTCCTCCACCCTCATTGACTGGATCCCTCCCTTGCAAGCCCTCCAGATCTCCCATAGCTGGGCAATGCCAGAGGTGCCTGCTCAGTGATGATTGTGCTCAGCCTTGGCTGGCATCCTGTGGGAAATGGGTAGAGAGGGACTACAGGGGTGCAGGGGGAAAGGGAGTGCAGAGCAGGGGCCAGGGCACAGAGGGCAGGGGACATTAAGGATCATGTACACAGGTACCATGTCTGCTACACAGGTACCATGTCTGCTGCATAGCTGGTTTTCACTCTTCCTCTCTGCATTAAGGAGCCCTGGCGATGCAGTGGTTAAGTGTTCAGCTGCTAACTGAAAGGTTGGTGGTTTGAACTCACCTTAGGGGGCAGAGAAAGATGTGTCAGTCTTCTTCTGTAAAGATTATAGCCTTGGAAATCCTATGGGACTGTTCTACTCTGTCCTACACAGTCACTATGAGTCAGAATGGACTCAACAGCAATGGTTTTCTCTGCAATGTTACCCAAGAGGCAACACAGGGCTCAGGAACAGCAGAGAATGTCTTCTTCTTTGTTTTCACACGGGCTGGAAGAAATTCTTCTGTGCAAGTAAACAATCTTGCTTCTAGATGGTGGTGCTCTGGGGGGATTTGGAGGAGAGTGGACCAGCATTTAGGGAGAACCAGGTTGGGAGCGAAAACTAAGGGATTTCTCTCTTTTCTATTTGGTGCATACATGATGATACGTGCACGTGAAACCCTCTGATACAGTGCTGACCTCTTACCTGGTGATGGTTAAGTGTGTTATGTGAGCTCTTTAAAAAAGAGCAGTGGTGGTCTGCTGTAAGCCTTGGATTTAGTGGGAGATAACTATAGCATCAGGGCAGACATGCAGGGACGAGGGAGACATTACCAAATAAGGGAACACCGTTTTAGTAAGTAAGAGAGTCTCTGAAATGGGCCAGTAGCTATAAACATCTATGAGAAATGCCTAGACACTGATGTAAGAAGAGGAACAGTAAAACCGTGACTGCTTTAGAAAAGCCCTGAACATAACTGATGCTTCCGTGTGCAAATTCACTAAGTTCTGAGGTCACTTAGGCATTCTGTGGAAAAGAAGACCGCAGGCAAGACATTCATCAAACACTCTTCTAGTGCCTTTCAGGGCACAAGGAGAAAGACACACAAAAGCAAAAAAAAAAAAAGTCAGAGCCTGAAAACTAGCAGGGAGTTTGTGAAGTGAAAAATGTTACTTAGTCAAGAAAGATTACACAAAGAATCTTTAGTTTAAAAAACTCAGTCTTGTGAAGGCTATAGCAGAAAGGTAATTAATTCATAAAAGGCAAAAGATTTGTATATATGTTTTCTATGACTGCCATAATAAACTAGCACAAACTTGGTGGCTTAAAACAATAGAAATTTATTCTCTCTCAGGACTCCCTCTGAAACCTCTAGGGAACAATCCTTTCTTGCCTTTTCCAGCTTCTGGTGGCTCCTGGCATTCTGTGGTTTGTGGGACATCATTCCAATCTCTGCCTTTGTCATCACATGGCCTTCTGATAATTTTATCTTGAGATCCTTAACTAATTATATAGGAAAAAAAAAAAAAAAAAAAACCTATTTCCAATAAGGTCACATGCTGAGGTTCCAGATGGACATGAATGCTTGGGAGATACTATTCAATTATACCACCATTCATCTGTCAGTTTGTCATACTGTTGTAGCTTGCATGTTGCTGTGAGGCTGGAGGCTATGCCACTGGTATTTCAAATACCAGTAGGGTTATCCATGGTGGACAGGCTTCAGCAGAGCTTCCAGACTAAGACAGACTGGAAAGAAGGAAGGGCCATCCACTTCTCAAAAATAGAAATAAATAATAATTGACCAGTGAAAACTTCATGAATAGTAGTAAAATTCATATATGTCTGATATATTACTGGAAATCTTTATGAATATCCTTGAAATATTGTCTGGTGGCATAGTGCCTAAGGCATTTGACTGCTAACCAGAAGGCTGGTGGTTCAAACCCACCAGCCAGCCACTCCTCAGAAGGAAGATTGGGCAATTTACTTCCATAGAGATACCACCTCAGAAACCCAAGAAGGGGTCGCTATAAGTCAGGATCAACTTAACAGCAGTGAGTTTGGTTTTTTGGTTTTATTGTCCCAGAAGATGAGACCCTCAGGTTGGAAGGCACTCGAAATAAGAGCGGCCTTCTTAAAGTGGAGTCAACCTTAACAATATGGATGGAATAAACTTTTGGGACCTCCATTTGCTGACGGGACAAAACTCAAAATGAGAAGAAACAGCTGCAAATATCCATTAATAATCAGAACATGGAATGTATGAAGTATGAATGTAGGAAAATTGGAAGTTGTGAAAAATGAAATGGAATGCAAAAAGATTGATATGTTAGGTATTATGCAAGCTAACTCAACGCACTGCCATTGAGTCAGATCTGACTCATAGCAACCCCTCCTTGGGTTTCCGAGGGAGCTCTGGTAGCGTAGTGCCTAAGGCACTTGACTGCTAACCAGAAAGCTGGTAGTTCAAACCCACCAGCCACTCCTCGGAAGAAAGATGGGGCAATCTACTTCTGTAGTGATACTGCCTCAGAAACCCAAAGAGGGGTCACTATGCATTGGGTCCAACTCGATGGCACATAACAACAACATCACAATGGAAGTAGATCGTCCAACCTTCCTTCCAAGGAGTGGCAGGTGGCTCTGAACCGCCAAGCTTCTGGTTAGCAGTCAAGTGCCTTAGGCACTACGCCACCAGAGTTCCCATCTTAAGCATTAGTGAGCTGAATTGGACTGGTATTGGCCATTTTGAATCAGACAATCATATGGTCGGTCTACTATGCCAGGAATGACAAATTGAAGAGGAATGGCATGGCATTCATTATAAAGAATGTTTCAAGATCTATCCTGAAGTACAATGGTGTCATCGATAGGATAATATCCATACACCTACAAGGAAGACCAATTCATACTACTATTATTCAAATTTGCACACCAACTACTAAAGCCAAAGATGAAGAAGTTGAAGATTTTTATGAAATTGATAAAACATGCAATCAAGATATATTGATGATTACTGGTAATTGGAATGTGAAAGTTGGAAACAAAGAAGAATCATTAGTCATTGAAAAATATGAACTTGGTGATAGAAATGATGTCAGAGATCAAGTGATGATAGAATTTTGCAAGATCAGTGATTTATTCATTGGAAATATCTTTTTTCAACAACATATACAGTGGCTATACAAATGGACCTCACCAGATGGAATACACAGAAATCAGGTTGACTACATCTGGGGAAGGAGCTCTGGTAGCATAGTGGCTAAGGCACTTGACTGCTAACCAGAAGGCTGGCAGTTCAAACCCACCAGCCACTCCTCGGAAGGAAGGTTGGGCAATCCTACTTCCGTAGTGATACTGCCTCGGAAACCCAAGGAGGGGTCGCTATGAGTCAGGGATGACGCAACAGCACATAACAACACAACAACAACATCTGTGGAAACAAGTGCTGAAGAAGCTCAATATTGTCAGTCAAAACAAGGCCGGGAGCTGGCTATGGAACAGACCATCAATTGTTCATATGCAAGTTCAAGTTGAAGCTGTAGACAAAACCAGTCCACAAGAGCTAAAATATGACCTTGATTATTCCCACCTGAATTTAGAGACCATCTGAAGAAAAGACTTGATGCACTGAACACCAATGACCGAAACCAAATAGGTGAATTGTGCATGACATCAATATCATTATATATGAAGAGAGAAAATTGTCATTAAAAAGAAGGGAAAAGAAGAAAAGACCAAAATGGATGTCAGAAGAGACTCTGAAACTTGCTCTGGAATGGAGAGTAGCTAAAGTAAACGGACAAAATGATGAGATAAAAGAGCTGAACAGAATATTTCAAAGGGTAGCTCGAGAAGAAAAAGCAAAGTATTGTAATGAAATGTGCAAAGACCTAGAGTTAGAAAACCAAAGGGGAGGAAGACATTCTGCACTTCTCAAGCTGAAAGAAGTGAAGAAAAAATTCAAGCCTCAAGTTGCAATACTGAAGGATTCTATAGGCAAAATATTGAATGGCGCAGGAAGCATCAAAAGAAGATGGAAGGAGTAGCTGGACCCATGGGCTCGAGACCATAGTTGCAGGGGACATCAAGCTCAATTGGCTACACAAAACATTGTTCCACCCCCTACTTTGGCGAGTAGCGACTGGGATCTTAAAAGCTTGCAAGCAGCCATCTTGATGCAACGAATGGGTCTCTCATCATCCAGAGCAAAGAAGAATGAAGAAAACATAAGATTCATGGAAACAATTAGTCCTAGTGACTGGCACACCATGTGATCCACAGTCTATATGACTATGAGACCAGAAGAACTAGATGGTACCTGGCTACCACTGTCAACCACTTGGAGGGGGATCTATGTAGGAGATCCTGGATAGAGAGGGAGAACAATGTGGAACAAAACTCAAAATAATTTGGAGGAAAAAAAAGGGGGTGGACTAGGTTTGCTGGTCTGATAGAGCCTGATGGAACCACTGAGACTATGGCCCCTAGCTGCCCTTCAGGTCCAGAATTGAACCCACACCTGTGGCTTCCAGCCAAACAAAAGACAGCTCTATGAGTTGAACATTTACCTGAGGTAGATACACTCCTTGAATCAAAGACTACAGTCTTCAGTATGGTTTACACCTCAACATAAAGAAAACAAAAATCCTCACAACTGGACAAATAAGCAACATCACAATATATGGAGAAAAGAATGAAATTGTCAGATTTCATGTGACAAAGAAGGGCTGTGTATGCACAGGGAGACAGCTCAGGGGCAGGAGTGCATGGAGGGATGGACACAGGCAAGAGGTAACTATCAGGAGGAAGTGGGAGGGGAGCTGTTGCATTGTGGTAAATTGTAGTCAATGTCATGACACAAAGTGTTTGTGAACTGCTGCATGGAAAGTGAATTTGCTCGGTAAACTTTTGCCCAAATCACAAGAAAAAGATAAAAGGAATACACAGAATCACTGTATGAAAAATAATTGATCAATGTTCAACTATTTCAGGAAGCAGTATGTGATCAAGAATCAATAGTATTGAAAGAAAAAGTCCAAGTTGCACTGAATTAATTGGTGGAAAACAAGGCTCCAGGAATTGACAGAGCACCCATTAAGATGTTTCAACAAACATGCAATGCTGGAGGCACTTACTCATCTATGCCAAGAAATTTGGAAGACAGCTATCTGGCCAAATGACTGGAAGAGATCCATATTTGTGCCCATTGCAAACAAAGATGATCCAACAGAATGTGGGAATTATCAAACAATATCATTAATATCACACATAAGTAAATTTGGTTGAAGATAATGCAAAAATTGTACTTTTTCTGATATAGGGAACTTCCAGAAATGCAAACTGGATTCAGAAGAGGACATGGAATGAGGTATATCATTGCTGATGTCAGATGGATCTTGGCTAAAAGAATACCAGAAAGATGTTTACTTGTGTTTTATTGACTATACAAAGGCTTTTGACTGTGTGGATCATAACAAATCATGGATAACATTGTGAAGAAAGAGAATTCCAGAACACTTAATTGAGTTCATGAGGAACCTGTACATAGACCAAGAGGCTGTCTTCATTCAGACAGAACAAGGGGATACTGCATAGTTTAAATCAGGAAGGGTGTGTCTCAGGGGTGTATCCTTTCACCATACTTATTCAATCTGTATGCTAAGCAAATAATCAGAGAAGCTGGACTATACAAAGAACACGGCATCAAGTTTGAAGGAAGACTCATTAACAAGATGTGATATGCAGATGACACAACCTCAATTGCCAAAAATGAAGATGAGTTGAAGTACTTACTGATGAAGATCAAAAACTTCAGTATGGTTTACATCTCAACATAAAGAAAACAAAAATCCTCACAACTGGACCAATAAGCAACGTTATGATATATGGAGAAAAGAATGAAGTTGTCAGATTTCATTTTATTTGGATCCACAATCAACACCTATGGAAGCAGCAATCAAGAAATCAGATTTGCACTGGGCAAATCTGCTGCAAAAGACCTCTTTAAAGTGTTAAGAAGCAAAGATATCATTTTGAAGACTAAGGTGCACCTAACCCAAGCCATGGTATTTTCAATTGCCTCCTATGCATGTGAAAGCTAGACAATGAATAAGGAAGAGCAAAGTAGAGTTGATGCTTTTGAGTTGTGGTGTTGGTGAAGAATACTGAAAGTACCATAGACTGTTAGAAGAACAATCTATCCTGGAGAAGTGCAGCTGGAATGCTTCTTGGAAGCAAGAATGGCCAGACTTCATCTCTCCTTCTTTGGTCATGTTGTCAGAAGGGACCACTCCTGGAGCAGGATATCATGGTTGGTAAATTAGAGGGTCAGTGAAGGAGAGGACAACCCTCAGTGAGAAGGACTGACACAGTGGCTTTAACGATGAGCTCCAGTATAGCAAGGATTGTAAGGCTGACTCCAAAGCACCTAGCAACAACAACATTCAACTACAAAAAGGTGATACTGTAGTTAAAGCATTGGGCTGCTAACCAAAAAAAAGGTTGGCAGTTTGAACCCACTAGTTACTCTATGGGAGAAAAGTGAGGCAGTCTGCTTCTGTAAAGGGTTACAGCCTTGGAAACCATATGGGCAGTTCTACTCTGTCCTAAAGGGTCATTATGAGTCGGAATTGACAATGGCAGTAGGTATTCAGCTATACTGTATGACTATATCACTACAATGTGACTCATTGCAGACAATGAATGAAGTGGGGGTGGGGGTGGATTTTCCATTTATGAAACAAAGGAAATTGGTTTACTCTTTGCAATTAACTTGTTCTTATTATGGCCAACTCTATAATGTCTGGTAACAATCAAAAGCAAATTTGACCTTCATCTATACCCTACAGGACAGTGGTTCTTCAATGATGGACACTGACTGGAACAGCACTGGTCTGAAGGGGAGTTTTCACAAGCCAAGGCATTCTTTCCAATAAACCCTACCTGCTCTAGTTGAGGAGTCCCAAGATGGTACAAACAGTTAACACACTCCACTGCTAACTGCAGGGTTGGTGGTTCAAGTCCACCTGGAGGTCATTCAAAAGAAAAGCTTAATGATCTACTTCTGAAAATTCAACTATGGAAAACCCTGTGCAGCACAGTTCTGTTGTGACACACATGCAGTCACCATGAATTGGAATTGACACCAACTGGTTGTTGGTTTAAGGCGCTCTGGTGGTGTAGTGGGTAAAGCATTTGGCTCTTAACCAAAAGGTCCACAGTTTGAACCCACTGACTGCTCCATGGGAGAAAGATAAGGCAGTCTGCTTCCATAAAGATTTAAAGCCTTGAAAAACGTATGGGGTAATTCTACCCTATCCTACAGGATCACTATGAGTCAGAATCAATAGCAGCGGGTTTGGTTTCAGGTAGTTTTGGTTTGGGATCTAGTTAAGGCCCTAGGGTCCCCAGTTGCCCGTCTCAGCTAAAGGGAGTCACTGAGTGAGAAGCTTCCTATAAGCACCTGAGCTCCATCTCCCGCATTTTGCAGGGCCCAATAAAGAATAAGGAGAGTGTCAGAGCTATTGTCCACTGACACAGAATATTCCATTTTGTTAACATACCTATGGAAAAGTGAATTCAACAGTGAATGATAAAGTATTAAGAATAAAATGGACATTTGTGTTTCACTCCCTGGTGTCCCACTGAGTATATAACCACAAGCTGGTAAATGTGTATCACTAGCAATTCATACAATGCAATATTGTAAAATAAAATTTCATACTGCTATTCTTCTAAATTAAAAATTGTGTATTATTTGTAAAAATATATTCCATCTATGTTTCTATGTAGTTAGGTTATCAACTGTCTTTCTTTATGCTATGTCCTTTTTACTTTTTGAATGCCAAAGTGTTATTTCTTTCATGAAATAATGGTAAAATAGATTTTTACCACACAAAATATGAAGAGGGCAACTTTTTGTTGGTTGGTCCCAGGCCCTTTTTTTTTTTTTTTCCATTTAACCAAATTTTATTGCAAATTATACATAGGCCATCTCAACAATTTCCCTTGTACAATTCAGTGACTGATTACATTCTTCAAGTTATACCATCATTCTCATCATCCTTTTCCAAATCATTCCACCTCCATTAACATAAACTCAATGCCACCTAAGCAGGAACTCCCTCTTTCTCTGTCTCTCCTGCCCCTGGTAACCACTAATAATCTTTGGTTTCTATATATTTGCTTATTTCGTATAAATGAGATCATATAGTATTGGTCCTTTTGTGATGTACTTGATGTTTTCAAGCTTCATCCATGCTGTGGCATGTATTAGAACTTCATAACTTTTTATGACTGAGTTGTTGTTGTTACGTGCCATCGAGTTGGACCCTACTCATAGCTACACCTCCTTGGGTTTCTGAGGCAGTATCACTGTGGAAGTAGATTGCCCCATCTTCCTTCTGAGGAGTGGCTGGTGGCTTTGAACTGCCAGCCTTCTGGTTAGCAGTCAAGTGACTTAGGCACTATGCTACCAGAGCTCCCATGACTGAGTAGTGTTCCATTATGTGTATATACCACATTTTATTTACTCATTCATCTGTTGATAGGTATTTCAGTTGTGTTCACCTTTTGGCTATTGTGAAAAGTGTTGTAGTGAATATTGGTGTGCAAGTTTCTGTTTGTGCTCCAGCCTTCACTTCTGGGTACATGCCTAGGATTGGGATTGCTGGGTCATACAATAGTTCTATGTTGACCTTTTTGAGGAGCCACCAAATTGTTTTCCATATACCATTTTATATTCCCACCAGCAAATGGATGAGGTTTCCAGTTTTTCCACATCCTCACCAACACCTGTTATTTTCTGTTTTCTTCTTTGTTTTTCCTTTTTTAAAATCATTGCCATTCTAATAGGAGTGAGGTGGTATCTCACTGTAGTTTTTATTTACATCTCTGATGCACTTAGCTGCTCACTGAGAGGTCCATGGTTCAAACTCACCAGCTTCTCTGTGGGATGTGGCAGTCTGCTTCTATAAACATTACAGCCTTAGAAATCCTATAGGGCAGTTCTACAACTCCACAGTAATGAGTTTGGTTTGGAATGGCTAATGATCTTGAGCACAGTTTAGTTTATTTGTTGGCCATTTGAATATCCTGTTTGGTGAAATGCCTGTTCAAGTCCTTTGTCCATTTTTTGTTTGGATTGGTTGGTTAAGCTGTAAAAGTTATATACCAAAACTACTGCCAGCAAGGTGATTCTCACTCACAGCAATACCCATTGGGTTTCCAAGACAATAAATCTTTATAGAAGTAGATTGCCTCATCTTCCTTCCATGGAGCAGCTGGTGAGTTTGAACCGGCAACTTTCTGGTTAGCTGTCAAATGCCTTAGACATCATGCCACCAGAGTTCCTTAGAAGTTTATATATATATATATATATGTTGTTGTTGTTGTCATGTGCCGTTGAGTCGGCCCCGACTCATAGCGACCCCTCCTTGGGTTTCCGAGGCAGTATCACTACGGAAGTAGGATTGCCCAACCTTCCTTCTGAGGAGTGGCTGGTGGGTTTGAACTGCCAGCCTTCTAGTTAGCAGTCAAGTGCTTTAGCCACTATGCTACCAGAGCTCCTATATATATATATATATATATATATATATATAAAGTTTATATATATATATATATATATATATATATATATATATATATATATGTAAGATGTAAGGTCCTTATCAGATATATTATTCCCTCAATTTTTTCCTAATCTGTAACTTATCTTTTCACTTTTTTTTGATAAAATCCTTTGATGCAAAAAGTATTTAATGTTTATGAGGTCTCATTTATCCATTTTGTCTTTTGTTGCTTATGCTTTTGCTGTTATAGCTGATAATCCATCATTAAACATTAAACACTGCAGCCATCCCCTATATCTTCTCCTAAGAATTTTATTATTTTAGTTTTCACATTTAAGTCCTTGATACATTTTCATGTATCATGTGAGGCATGGATTTTGGTTCATTCTTCTGGATATGGAAATCCAATTTTCCCAGCACCATTTATTGAATAGACTCTTCCTTCCCCCCATTGAATGGACTTAGTAGCACCCTGTCAAAAATCAGTCGACCATAGATAGCCCCATGCTTTTTAAAAATGTTTTACTAAATATTTTTTTGTATTCCAATGAGCTATTTTTCTATTATTCTGAAATACAGAATGACTATAGAAATAGAATTCAGAAAATATAGGCATTTCACCATTTAAAAAAAAACAAACCTGCTCTTCAAAAGTTACACTTACAGGATCTATTGGCTAAAATATGATTATATTGTTTTGCTTTATAGTAAAAGAGGCTGCACTTAAGAGAAGGAATGCAAGGAGTTTTCCTGACACAGTAAACCTCTAGAGTGCATTTACAATGATTCCACTTTATACTTAAACCCTAAATTTCAAAAGTACAGTCAGTTTGCAAAGCAAGTTATACCTCATTCTATTTTTTTCCAGAGGCAGCTGTCAATAGCAATATATTCCAGCTGCAGCACTCACCTCTCTAACCCATCTGCCTTTCCAGCAGGCAAATTGAGATCGGGCAGGTAGACAGACTGCAACAGAGCAAAGAGTGACTGCAGAGATGGGACCTCTACCCAGACTGGACATAGCCATTCTGCCCAGGACATAGGCTTTTCTCTTTTTTGGGCCTCTGCTCTGATCATTGTCTGACAAAAACTTGACAGCAATGACAGGGTCACTAGACAGTTATTGCAATTGCTTTTGAATGCCAAAAGAACTTGGTCTTCTTTCATATGGACTCTCACCTCTCTTCATTAAGGGAAGTCCAACCCAAACACCAAACTGACTGCCATCAAGTTGAAACCTACTCATAACGACCCTCACTGAGTTTCTGAGGTGGTAAATCTTTACAGAAGTAGAATGCCCTACCTTCCTTCCACGATGTGGCTGCACCAACCTTCTTCTGGTTAGCAGTCAAATGACTTATGCTGTCCAATGCTCTCCAAGAGGCGTGGCTTACAATCTACTTGTGTTTCATCTTCTTTACTTCCTTAACGTTTCTTTTGTGCAATTGTTTCTGGGCTGCCTTCTGTATATAATCAGGACTTAAGGGAACAGTTTCAGATGCCTTCATAGGAATCGTTTTAGTCAGCTGCTTATGATTAGAAAAGCACTTCGTCACATTGTTTTTCAGTCTTTCTGGAGATTTCAAGTTTCTAGAAGCCTGAGTCTTATTGATCTTTGCATTTTAAATGTTGTTTGAATTACAACCAGAAGTCTTATTTACCAACACCCAGTATAAAGTAATATTTTAAGGGATATTTATGTAATACAACTGACTTGCTTTTTCATTGCCATGGAACGTTAATCATGTACTTACATAAACGGATGCAGGTATATGGATCTCTCTGGCTGATTCCAAATGAAATCACTTATTCACCTCCATGGAGAGCCACAGTCTAACTTGAGGCATCTAAACTGCCTGTGTCCTGCCTCCCAGAGAAGGAGCTGGCATAGACACCAGGATGACAGGAGTACGAAAAAGATGAAAAGCACTTATCAATTTCTTCTTAGTCCTCCTTGTGCTTCTGCAATTCATACATAAAATATATTATGTCCTTGGAAATGGCCTTTCCCCCTCCTTCCCTCCTACTAGCGTGTCAGAGTCTAATATATCATAGTCTAAGCCAGATATAAGCATCCTTTCGGACTGAGCTGGCCAGTAAATTAACTTATGCTAAACGGCTGTCTGCCCGTGACTGTCAACTCTATCATCCTTGTCTGTCTTCTTTTTCCTTTCCCAGACATTTCATTTCACTGTGGCTGACATTTCATTTCATTCTCAATGCCATTTCATCTCCTTGCAATATATGAAATTTTTCACTAAACAGGATGCTCACTGACCCTTTTGAAACAGGCAAGGATATCTGTGTGCCTCAAGTAAGGTCAATAGCACAACACTGCTTGGCTTTCCTTCCACTCACTTCCAAGCTAGTCCACACTTCAGAGGCTGGGTTCTTAAAAGGGAGCACATATCCCACCTGTACTTGTATCCCCAAATTGTCTTCATGGTAGTCACACATTATCAAGGATAAGCTGTCAGGTGGAGGTCCTTAATAGGCTAGTGGGCACAGGTCATCTGGGGATCAACATGTTTTCTGAGCACTTGCAGTGTGACATTGGGTACTGGGCTGGTTTCAGGGTCACCTTAAGAGCACATGTTCACTATATTGGAGCAGGAATTTATAAAAATAAGAAGAGACACATGTTCCCAGTATAGCAACTTTGTAGACCTCTTCTCTAAATATAGTAGAGCTCCAAGTTCTTCTTACCTCTGCAATCCAGGCCCAAAATAATGTTTTCATCCAACTTTATATTGAGATCTTACTAAGTGACAAGATAGCTGTTAAATGCTGAGGGCACAATGTTGAAAAAGATAAGTGTGGTCTAGTTCCTTACAGAATTTATAGTCTGAGTAGACATGAAATTTATTTTAAAAGGAGCCTGGGAAGTATAGAGTGCTATGGGAGGACCTGAGGGAATCCCATTACACAGGTCTTGGGAATCGTGCTTCCCAGAGAAGTGATATCTAATCTGAGACCTGAGAGAGAGCAGAATTTGGATGGGGGAATAGTGAAGGTGACTCCCTCCAAACTCTACTGTGGATTAAACATTTGGTAGGTTATTGTAATAATTATTCACACACACATGCCATTCTATAACTGATGTCTTAATATTTCATGTTCTTCTGAAACTTGAGATGTAGCTTCTGGTTCTATCACCCAGTCTCTACGGCTCAGCTTTGTCTATGTCTATTCCAGTTATCATACACCTGGAACTCCAAAGAGGATAAATGCCTCTTTTGTAGACCAATAATTACCAAAATGACAGTCCTTTCACTGACTGGATCTGTGAACCTCAGTTTTATCATTTGTAATGATGCTATTGTTGTGTGCCATCAAGTTGATTTCAACTCACAGTGACCCTATAGGACAATGTAAAATTGCCCTCATAGGGCTGCCTAGGCTGTAATCTTTACATCTAAAGATCACCTGGCCTTTTCTCCTGCAGAGTGCTTGGTGGGTTTAAACCACAAACTTTTCAGTTAGTAGCTGAATGCTTAACCATTGTGCCACCAGAGCTCCTTATCACTTGTAATAAGGAGGCTAATAAACTCCCTTTACAGGATTATTTTGAAAAGGGACTTTGTTTCATTCCCTGCTGTAGCCCTGAGGCCTAGAACAATATCTAGCACATGGTAGTTACTCAATAAACATTTGTTGGATGAATTAATGAAATGAAATAATTATGGAACAGTCTAAACCACCACCTAGTTCATAATATATGCTTCATTTTCTTCTTGGGGAAGTGAGCCGACTGGTTGGAGAGAGAAAATGCTTTTGAAGAGGTACAAAATGCAATGCAATGCACTGCCATGAGTCGGATCTGACTCATAGTGACCCCTCCTTGGGTTTCTGAGGTGGTATCACTACAGAAGTAGATTGCCCAATCTTCCTTCTAAGGAGTGGCTGGTGGGTTTGAATTGCCAGCGTTCTGGTTAGCAGTTAAATGCCTTAGGCACTGTGCCACCAGAGCTCCCTTTGGAGAGGTATTAGGGTAAAATAGCAGTAATAGTTTACACTTAAATACTCTTTGTACTACATATTATTCTATATGCTTTTGTTGTTGTTGTTGTTAGGCAATCTCGAGTTGGTTCCAATCCATAGCAACCCTGTGCAAAATAGAATGAAACACTTCCCAGTCCTGCACCATCCTCACAATCTATGTTTGAGCCCATTGTTGCAGGCACTGTGTCAATCCAGGTTGCTGAAAGTCTTCCTCTTTTTCACTGACCCTCTACTTTACCAACCATGATGTCCTTCTTCGGGAACTGGTACCTCCTGATAACATGTCCAAAGTACATGAGATGAAGTCTCACCATCTTTGCTTTGAATGGTTTAGATTTGTGGGGAGTAATGAGGAATATTTTTGAGGACACTACTTAGAATAACTTTTATACTTTTATTTAAATTGGTTAATGCTAAAGTTACCATGAAACTGAATTACTGAAAAGTAAACCAAATATTAGGTTTAGTAGAGAGATGATTTTCTCTTTCTTTCAAACCTTTTGGTGCAGAGGCATGCTCTTTTTTAAGTCAACTTGCTGCTGCTGTGCCAAGAAACAAGAAGCAACATGAACCATATTACTTTCCAGCCACTCCTTAGATGCTTAATATAAACTTCTAGCTCCCAAAATAATTCTCCTGACCTCAGTACTCTTGGACTCTGGTATTTCCTACTTGATCCTTTCATTCAACCCCACCTTAGATATCTTATGGAAGCATGAGCTCAGTCCTGTCTAAAGTTTCCTTTCATATTTATGGCAAGAACCATTATTGTAATCATTAAGAAGATGTTTCTATAATTATCACCACCATCAAGAAGCAGCAGCTATTAAGAACACATGAATTACCACCATCATCAAGAAGCAGTGATTAAGACCACATGTTGGTGGAAGTACAAAGCAAACTGAAAACACAAACATTCTAAAAGCTGTGTGATTA
This sequence comes from Orycteropus afer afer, assembly GCF_000298275.1. Taxonomy (NCBI): domain Eukaryota; kingdom Metazoa; phylum Chordata; class Mammalia; order Tubulidentata; family Orycteropodidae; genus Orycteropus; species Orycteropus afer. The sequence continues at coordinate 1,462,737 of NW_006922165.1, forward strand.
GATCAACTGTAAAAATATCAGAAAAATTCTCCACCAGACTAGCTCATCTAGAATCAATTCTAGGCAGGGAGCTGGATCTCTCAGGGAAGAGTAGCAAGGTGTTCTCTCATAGGAGCTGTGTGTGATCAAGGGTGGAGACTTGCAGTTTCATCTCCACCACACACAATCCCCCAGTAAATCAATGGACTCATCTTCTACCATCTGCATTTGGAAATACCCTAAGTGTACACATATGATAGTATAAAATTTCTTCCTTACATATGATAGTATAAAATATCACATTAACAAGCCTTTAAAAACCGTTTTCAAATGCCTACTTCATTTCTGCCTCAGTTCCTTTGCCTGCTTTTCCATGCCTGGTTTCTGAGCCTGCATTTCACCTGTCCAGACCTAAGACTACTTCATAAAGACTTCCCTGACTGCAGCCACTCACACCAACCTCTATATTCTTCTTCGTCACATTAATTTGAAACAGCATATAATGGCTTTCATCATGCAGTGTGTTTATCTTGTGCTCTCAAGTAGTAAAATCCAAGGTGAGACCAGATCTTTAATGCCCGTGTATTCCCTTCGCAATACCTAACACAATACATTGGCAGAGCAGGCCCGCAAAATAATATTTTACCTTTATGTCACAATTTCCCTCTCAGCAAAATGGCTTGACTGATAATGATTGTACAATTGAATCATTGTTTTCTGTGCTTCAAAACCAGAAAACAAATAATTGCTTAGAGGATAGAGTAGGTTGGGACCTGTAATATTCAGTTTTTAAATGTTGTGTTCATTTAAAACGCTTCACTAAAAACCCACTGTCACTGATTTGATACTAACTCATAGCAGCCCTATAGGACAGAGTAGAACTACCCCATAAGGTTCCCAAGGCTGTAAATCTTTAAGGAAGCTGAGTGCCTCCTCTTTTCCCCATGGAGTACCTGATGGGTTTGAACTGCCAACTTTTTGGTTAGCAGCTAAGTACTTTAACCACCGTGCCACTAGAGCACCTATAATACTGTACTAGATAATAATATCAGAGAATGCTGCAATGACCAAGTCCTGTTTTGGGGATTTTAGCCTGGTACTAATTCCAGTCTCTGGTCAGCTTCCAGAGAACACAAGGCTTCAGATAAGTGAGTTCTATTATTAATTGGATTTGGCAAGGGGAGTTAATTCCTTATAAAAATATACAAGTAAGCTGTTAAAAAATAATATGCAAAGAAGAAAGTTAAAATTAATGTGCAAAAGAAGTGCAGACCAAGAATGAATTACTTAAACTGACTCACAGCGACCCTATAAGACCCCTATAAGACAGAAACCCCATAGGGTTTCAAAGGTTGTAACCTTTATGGCTCGGAAGGAAGATGGGGCAATCTACTTCCGTAGTGATACTGCCTCGGAAACCTAAGGAGGGGTCGCTATGAGTAGGGTCCCACTCGACAGCACATAACAACAACAGCAACAACCTTTATGGAAGCAGATGTTGTTGTTATTACGTGCCATCCAGTCGGCCAGACGCATAGCAACCCCTCCTGGGGTTTCCGAGGCAGTATTGCTATGGAAGTAGATTGCCCAACCTTACTTCTGAGAAGTGGTTGGTGGGTTTAAACCGCCAGCCTTCTGGTTAGCAGTCAAGTGCCTTCAGTACTACACTACCAGAGCTCCTTCCCACTCACTATCCTCAGTTTAATAAGAGAGATGGAAACACTTCCAAATTACCTTTATTCCTAGACATGTCTTATGTTTTCACACATTTTTGATGTATTTCAAAGTAAACAAACAAACCAAAAACTCTCTACTTTTAACAACCTCAAAAAAAAAAAAAAAAAAAGGGGGGGGGGGGGGGGGGGGCCCAGGGGGGAAAAAAAAAAAAAAAAAAAAAACACAGGCTAAACTTAAGTAATAATCCCAGTCCTCTATGAAAACTTGTCAAGGATTTCTAGAGCTGTTCTTGAGAGCTTTGGATATCTGGAGTCCTCAAAGGAGTGGGGCTACTAAGTCATTAAAAAGTGTTAGCTCTTTAGTTTGCTTGATTAAAATGTGCTATCGTCTCCCTTAGGACCCACAAAAACCACTAGAAGCACTTAACTAATTCCCACACAGTGAAACCATTCTCTTGGTGATTAATTAGGAACTATGCCTTTCTCAGGCTCAACTGTTCAGTATATTTGTGTCTATGACACACATTATTGAAAGAAAAAGAAAAAGTTGTCCTAACTTGTGGGTGGGAAAATTTCTTACAGAAAATAAAAATTAAAGAACTAACTTCCAACCAGAAACATTAAGTGGGAAAAAGTCAATGTTTGAAAGTCTGGCTTCTTGTTAATTAAATAGGGTGGGTATGGAGCAGAGTGAGAAGGATAAAGCAAACTTTCAATGAAAGTAATTTTAAAAACTCTTGTCCCTGTTTAATATGCTCATAAAGCAGGGAATGACACTCCAGTGGAGAAAGTGATTACATAATTTGGAGAGGGCTGCTAATAATTCTAAAATATATTTTCTAATTTTTATGCTAATGATAGTTGCAGAAAGTGGTTAAAATATTAAGGAAAATATCCAAAATAAAGAAACCTATCTGTTGTGCTTCACATCCTAAAATATAAAGACTTTTATTTTACTCTTCCTTCATGCATCTAACCCCGAGCCTTGTCATTATACTAGATAAGAAAAAACAAAAATCTTTCTACAAATTTATGTTGCTTTTTGTTTTTCCCCACCCCCCACCCCGCACCCCTGAATGTTTTCAAACCCTCCTTCTGAGGCTCAATCCTTAACAATACATAGCTTTAAGTGGATTATTATTTACTTATCTTCCAATGTTTTATCCTCCAAATAGAATGTTAACTGCCAAAAGATCATTTTTGAGAGTATTGGCCTGATATAATTCAAGTTGCCCAATGGAAAACCACATCTCAAAACAGAGAATTAGCAGAACCCTGTGTATTATTCAATTTGTGTTTCCTTATTACACATTGTATTAGTAATGTGGAAGTTAAGGTTATGCATCAACTTGGTTGGGCCTGGATGAGTGGCTGGGCACCTGGATGTTGTTATTCCCCATGATGAGACTGGTAATCAACTCCAGGGTGGAATCTACTGTGAGCAGCTGAGTAGCTGCTTTAGGGATCTGATTTACTTCCAGTATATAAGAAGCAACTTTGAGGACGGTCTCTAGCTTTTGGCACACTTGAATCCTGCATGTAGCTGAGTCGTTATTCAGCAGCCTGCCATGTTGTCTGCTGATCTTGGGACTCTTAATGGACTTGAATCAATGCCCTGCTGTATGGTTTGGTAATATTGAGACTGTGCCTTTTTACTTGTTGACCTTGAGTTTGACAGACTTAGCAGCCAGCAGTTGTCTGAGTGAAGAAAGCCTCCTACTTCAGTGGGCCAGGAGCAAGAGGCAGAAATGGAGGCCAAGGTTGAAGGGCTTTTACCCAGCCCCTAGAGCCTGGCACTTGGAACTCTCAGACTTCTAGGCTCCAAAACTGTAAGAGGATAAACTCCTGTTTGTTCAAGCCATCCCATTTGTGGTATCTTTCTGTTAGAGCAGCACAAAGTAACCAAAACAAGACAACTTACAGAGAAGTGGCAGAAAGGAAATCAAGAATACTAATATGAGACTGTTAAAAATCTATTTATTTTTGTCTTTATAAAGATAAACAGATTAGAGTAACCTATGAGGTGAAAGACAATTAAAACAAGTCCATGAGAGCCAAAATATGACCTTGATTATATCTCACCTGAATTTAGAGATCATCTGAAGAACAGATTTTACACATTGAACACCAATGATGGAAAACCAGACGATTTGTGGGATGACATCAAGATTTTCATACATAAAGAAAGTGAAAGGTCCTTAAAAAGACAGGAAAGGAAGAAAAAAACAAAATGGATGTCAGAAGAGACTCTGGAACTTGCTCTTGAATGGAGAGTAGGTAAAGCAAATAGAAGAAATGACAAGATAAAAGAGCTGAACAGAAGATTTCAAAGAGCAGCTCAAGAAGACAAAGTCAAGTATAATGAAATGTGCAAAGATCTGGAATTAGAAAACCAAAATGGAAGTACATGCTCAGCATTTCTCAAGCTGAAATAACTGAATAAAAAAATTTAAGCCTCGAGTTGCAATATTGAAAGATTCTATGGGCAAAATACTGAATGATGCAGGAAACATCAAAAGAAGATGGAAGAAATGCACAGAGGCACTAAACCAAAAAGAATTGGTCAATGTTCATCCATTTCAGGAGGTGGCATATGATCAAGAACCAATGGCATTGAAGGAAGAAGTTGAAGCTGCACTGACAGAATTGGCAAAGAACAAGGCTCCAGGAATTGACAGACTACCCATTGATATATGTCAACAAAGGGATGCAATGCTGGAGGCACTTACTCATCTATACCAAGAGATTTGGAAGACAGTGACATGGCCAACTGAATGGAAGAGATCCATATATGTACCCATTCCAAAGAAAGGTGATCCCACAGAACGTGGAAATTATCGAACAATAACATTAATATCACACGTAAGTAAAATCTTGCTGAAGATAATTCAAAGAGAGTTGCAGCAATGTATTCAGAGGTAACTTCCAGAAATGCAAGCTGAATTCAGAAGAGGATGTGGAATGAGAGATATCATTGCTGATGTGAGGTGGATCTTGGCTCAAAGCAAAGAATACTAGAAAGATGTTTACTTGTGTTTTATTGACAATGCAACAGTATTTGACTGTGTGGATCATAACAAATTATGGATAACACTGAGAAGAATGGGAATTCCAGAACACTTGATTTTTCTCATGAGGAACCTGTACATAGACCAGGATGCTGTCATTTGAATAGCACAAGGGGATACTGCTGGTTTAAAATCAAGAAGGGAGTGTGTCAGGGTTGTATCCTTTCACCATGCTTATTCAATCTGTATGCTGAACAAATAATCTGAGAAGCTGGACTATATGAAGAAGAATGCAGCATCAGGATTGGAGGAAGACTCATTAACAACGTGCAATACACAGATGACACAATCTTGCTTGCTGAAAGTGAAGATGATTTGAAGCACTTACTGATGAAAATTAAAGACTTCAGTCTACAGTGGGATCACACCTCAACATAAAGAAAATGAAAATCCTTACAACTGGACAAATAAGCAGCATCATGATAAATGGAGAAAAGATTGAAGTTGTCAAAAATTTCACGTTACTTGGTTCCACAGTCAACACCAATGGAGGCAGCAGTCAAGAAATCAGATGATGTACTGCACTGGGAAAACCTGCTGCAAAAGACCTGTTTAAAGTGCTGAAGAGCAAAGATGTTAAGGTGCACCTAACCCAAGCCATGATATTGTCAATTGCCTCATATGCATGTGAAACCTGGACAATGAATTAGGAAGACTGAATTGAAGCTTTTGAGTTTTGGGGTTGGCAAAGAATACTGAAGGTACCACGGACTGCCAGAAAAATGAACAAATCTGTCCTGGAAGAAATGCAGCAGGAATGTTCCTTGGAAGCAATAATGGCCAGACTTCGTGTCACCTACTTTGGTCATGTTGTCAGAGGGTGCATTCCCTGGAGAAGGATATCATGCTTGATAAAGCAGAGGGTCAGTGAAAAAATGGAAGACCCTCAACAAGATGGATTGGCACAGTGGCTGCAATAATGGGCTCAGGTATAGCAAAGATTGTGAGGCTGGTGCAGGACCAGGCATTATTTTGTTCTGTTGTACATAAGGTTGCAATGAATTGGAGCGGATTCGACAGCACCTAGCAACAACCACCTTATTTAGAGTCCCTGGGTGGCACAAAAGGTTAAGCACTGGACTGCTTGCCATAAATGTTGGTGGTTTGAATTCATCCAGAGGTGCCTTGGAGGACAGGACTGGCAGTCTGCCTTCAAAAGATCACAGCCTTGAAAGCCTTATGGAGCAGTTCTACTTTGTGCACATGGGAATCAACTCAATAGCAACTAACAACAACATGACCTTATCTCTTTGCTCCATGTATGCTCTCATTCCTTCCAGGTTATAATTTACATTATTAGCATAAAGGAAATAATTTCACTACTATGGGTGTGCGTGTTGGGTAAGGAGCAGTTACTAGAATCTTAAATGGGTGTGGTTTAGGTCCTTCTCCAAGTTCAGGTACAGCAGGAATTTCTTAACCCCTCTGAAGTCTCTGGGACCCCTCATCATTCTTTCAGACAGTTAAAAAGTAGGTTGTCCACTTTGGGTAAGTGGCCAAGACCTGCCAAGGTCTTGATACTAAGACTAGAATAATTTCTGCAAGGTGGCCACCAACCAAATTACTGGCTACTATTAAAAGAAGTAGGGAGATCTAGTGGTATAGTGCCTAAGGCATTTGACTGCTAACCAGAAGACTGATGGTTCAAACCCACCAGCCGCTCCTCAGATGGAAGGTTGGGTGATCTACTTCCATAGTGATTGTTGTTGTGTGCCCTCGAGTCAGACCCAACTCATAGCGACCCCTCCTTGGGTTTCCGAGACAGTATCACTACGGAAGTAGATTGCCCAACCTTCCTTCCCAGGAGTGGCTGGTGGGTTTGAACTGCCAACCTTCTGGTTAGCAGTCAAGTGCCTTAGGCACTATGCTACCAGAGCTCCATAGTGATACCACCTCAGAAACCCAAGGAAGGGTTGCTATGAGTTGGATCTGACTCGACAGCAGTGAGTATTAAAGGAAGTCCTCCTTGAAGATGTCTTGAGGAGGGAGGTGTATTGATGTAAGCCCCAGGACCAGTCAACAGACACTGCCGATTTCAATAAGGGCTGGGCCAACTGTAGAGCCAACTCAACTCCCAGTTTTTTGACCTTCAGATAATGTCTGTCTCAGTGACTTTGGCTATAATCTCCCTCATTATTGTATGGTCCCATTGATCTCTTTACTCTCAGGGTCTTTCTCCCTCCATCTCTTTTCCTTTCACACCTGTTGTTGTTGTTATGTGTCGTCGAGTCGGACCCAACTCATAGCAACCCCTCCTTGGGTTTCCAAGGTGGTATCACTACAGAAGTAGATTGCCCAACATTCCTTCTGAGGAGTGGCTGATGGGTTTGAACCGCCAGCCTTCTGGTTAGCAGTCAAATGCCTTAGGCACTATACTACCAGAGGTCCTATTCTCTCACACCTAGGGAGAATCTTAAAATTTTTGGTGGAAACTCCACTTTCCTCAAACTCTACTTTCTAACATTTTGCCTGTGTCCTAAGTCCCATTATTCATGTTCCAGGCCTTTGGAATATGAAGATGGGAAGATTTCTCCTTTTCCTCCTATATTTTTTCCCTGTGAATAAAATAGCTAATGCTTACCTAGCGGAGGCCTGGTGGTGCAGTTGTTAAACACTCAGCTGCTAACAGAAAGTTCAGCAGTTGGAACCCACCAGCCACACTGTGGGAGGAAGATGCAACATACACTTCTCTAAAGATCACAGCCTTGGAAACTTTATGTGGCAATTCTACTTACCCTGACCCTGACCTAATTATAGGCCAGCCCCTGCAAGGCCTGGCCTCTACTTTTATCACACCTTCCCTCATCTAAGATACTTTCTTTCAGGTCCTTAACTCATTCACTGAGGTGATCATACCTCAACATAAAGAAAATTAAAATCCTTACAACTGGACCAATAAGCAGCATCATGATAAATGGAGAAAAGATTGAAGTTGTCAAAAATTTCACGTTACTTGTTTCCACAATCAACACCAATGGAGGCAGCAGTCAAGAAATCAGATGATGTACTGCAGTGGGCAAACCTGCTGCAAAAGACCTCTTTAAAGGTCTGAAGAGCAAAGATGTCTCTTTGAAGACTAAGGTGCACCTAACCCAAGCCATGATATTGTCAATTGCCTCATATGCATGTGAAACCTGGACAATGCCAGGTTCCATGCCTCTCAAGCCTTTGTCCCTGTCTTCTCCTTTCCCCTGCCTTTCTTGCTTACCAAACCAAACCAAACTAACTGGCACTGAGTTGGACCTGACTCATAACCACCCCTCCTTGGGTTTCCAAGGCAGTGTCACTACCAACCTTCCTTCTGAGGAGGGGCTGGTGGGGCCTTTCTCACTTAGTTAACTCCTATTTATCATTCAAATCTCACTCCCTAGCTCATGACATTTCAATGAGTTCTTCCCTGACCGTGAGACTGGGTCAAATTCCCCATATCATATAATTTTATTGAAGCAAGTACTACTCCTTTAGCATATTTATCACAGTTGCAATTTTATATTTATTTAAATCATTATTGCCTCCCCTACTAGGTTGTCTATTCCATGAATTCAGGGATTATTTTTTTACTCTCACTGCTAAATCATCAGTGCCTGAAGTAAAGAGCTCAGTAGGCCCCGGCTGGATAAACAATCATTTTTTTCTCACTATAATCTTTAGAGTCACTGAGCTTAGATCAACTCTATTTGTGTAATCCCCTTGAGTAACTAAACTAAGTAAGATCAGGGTGGACTTCCTAGGACTGAGTATGGTTTCTTTTATAGATTCTGGAGGACATTAACCAAATTTGAAAGAAAAAGATTCAAAGTTGAAATTCCACAGACTAAGTATAAAAAGATACTATAAATGGTCATTAGCTTTATTGTTGTTGTTAGGGCCATTGAGTCAGCCCCCACTTGTATCAGGAATGCAGACATATACTTCTTTGCAAAACATTAAATTTTACTAGCTCACAAGCTGCCATTTGCATTCAGTAACAGAAAAACAAGCAATAAGAAACTTAGTTTTTCCATTTGAATATAAGTGTCTTTTGGTTTAAAACATAATTTCTTCTTGGTAATCATTCAGACATTGTAGATTGAAACTCTTTCCCAGCATCACCTCTGGGTATAAGTGCAGGAACTTGAATAATAGAAAAGGCCTTTCTGAACAGTAAATCAGTCAATATACGGTGTTGATTTTCCCTGTAAGAAAAATAAATTAAATTCTGTCCTATACCACACAAAAATAAATACAAATATAAAACTTTAAGAAACATTGACAAACATTGACAATGTTTCTACAAGGGTATTTGTATATTCTGTAAGAATTCCCAGGTGTATAGTAGAGCTGACAAGGGACAAGGTTCTAGTCACTTCTCAATCACAGCCAGCTATGCAAAGGGAGCGAGTAGTTGAACCTGTGGGCTCAGGATCATAGTCGCAGGGGACATCAAGCTCAACTGACATAACATACTACACAAAATGTTGTTCCACCTCCTACTTTGGCAGGTAGCAACTGGGATCTTAAAAGCTTGCAAGCAGCCATCTAGATGCAATGATGGGTCTCTCCTCATCCAGAGCAAAGTAGAATGAAGAAAACCAAAGATTCATGGAAACAATTAGTCCTAGCAACTGGTACACCATGTGATCCACAGCCTCTACAACTATGAGACCAGAAGAACTAGACGGTGCCTGGCTACCACTATCAACCACACAGAGGGGGATCTATGTAGGAGATCCTGGATAGAGAGGAAGAACAATGTGGAACAAAACTCAAAATCATTTTGAAAAAAAAGGGGGGGCGGGACCAATTCTGCTGGTCTGATAGAGCCTGGTGGAACCTCTGAGACTATGGTGCCTAGCTGCCCTTCAGGTCTGGAACTGAACCCACTCCTGTGGCTTCCAGCCAAACAAACGACAGGCATATGAGTTGAACATTTACCTGAGGTAGATACACTCCTTGGAGAGAACAATCATGGGAAAAAGAAGGGCTGTTTATGCACAGGGAGACAGCTCAGGGGGCAGAAGTGCATGGAGAGATGGACACAGGGTAGAGGTAACTATCGGGAGGAAGTGGGAGGGGAGATGTTGCATTGGGGTAAATTGTAGTCAATGTACTGAGACAAAGTGTATGTGAACTGCTGTATGGAAAGTGAATTTGCTCCTGTAAACTTTCACCCAAATCACAATTAAAAAAAAAAAAAAAGTAGAGGAGGAAATAATAAAATAAAATAAAACTTTTAAATAAGTAGAAAAAATATAGAGAATCACTTTCATAGTCTTCCTCTAGGAACAATGATAATAAAATAATTAGTATAAAGAAAAGAAACAAAAGGGTTATATTATTTCCCTTTATAGATGATATGATCGTATACTAGAAAACATACTTGAAGTAATAAATTATGCTGATGCAACCAAATATAAATAGTGAAAAATCATGACCTTTTCTCGATAGTAATAATCAGAAAACTAAAAAGAACAAAATATCCCACTTACAGCAGCAACTGTAATATGGAAATCAAAGCTAACACAGTAATATTAATAGTAACTATGTGAATGGATAGACGGATATTTGGTTAGTATGTACTTTTTAATTAAAATTTTAAAATTAGGGTATGTCAAGTTCATATAATTATCTCTTATCATATTATACATAACTCTTCCTTTTCCAATCAGTAGTTTATGTGATCCATCAGAATGCAGAAATTATCAAACAATATCACTGATATCACAAGCAAGTAAAATTTTGCTGGAGATAATTCAAAAATGGTAGTAGCAGTCCATGAACAGGGAACCACTAGAAATTCAAGACAGATTCAGAAGAGGGCACAGAATGAGGGCATAGAATGTTCATGTCAGATGGATCTTTGCTGAAAGCAGAGAGAACCAGAAAGATGTTCACCTATGGTTTATTGACTACGCACAGACATTTGACTGTGTGGGTCATGACAAATCTCATGTAGGACTTGTACATACATCCTCAAGCAACACCCATGGAAGCCACAGTCGAGAAATCAAATGACATTTGCTGAAAAAAAGTGTTAAAAAGCAAAGATGTCACCTTGAGGACTAAAGTGTGCCTAATCCAAGCCACGGTATTTTCAATTGCCTCATAGGTATACAAAAGCTGGACAATGAATAAGGAAGGCTGAAGAAGAATTGATGCCTTTGCATTATGAATGCACCATGGACTGCCAGAAGAGCAAATAAATCTGTCTTGGAGGAAGTACAGCCAGAATGCTCCTTGTAAGTAAGGATGGCATTATTTGGACATGTTATCAGGAGGGACCAGTACCTGGTGAAGGACATCATGCTTGGCAAAGGGTCAATGAAAAAGAGGAAGACCCTCTATGAGATGTATCAACACAATGACTGTAACAATAGGCTCAAACATGGCAACAATTGTGAGGATAAACAAGTTTATGATTGTCTGACTTTACAATAATTACAAGCAGTTAACGGAGATGCAATGCACAATTTTGAGTCTTTTTGTTGTTCTTACTATTTGTTTTATCTTTTTCACATATCTGGTAACTAATTATTACATGAATACTACAAAATTCTCTTAGATATTCCCTTTATAGGGTAAGGACAAGGCAAAAATCCCTGTAAACGACTCCGAGAGTTGCAAGATGCAATTCTGGATCAGTATGGGTGTGTTTCCTCTATGAGGCAGGTAGTGACATGGAAACGGTTCTTGTCTCAATGCTGAGTTACCTATTTTGCAATATAGAAAATAAGGTGTGGTTGCAGCCAGTAACACAGGAGAGTTTGGTGGTTTACAAAGAGGAAGTTAGGAGAAAACAAAACAAAAGGCTTTACTCCTAATACAGGAAGCAAGACTCTGTAACTTTTCAGTTAGTTCTTCAAAAGAGCATTCAATTGCATCAACAGCCTGCTATGTATTACCAGGTACTAATGAAGAGATATGTAGGGATTATACAAACAGTCCCACTTTGAAAAAGAAAAACACAAAGTGCCATATTGTTGGGATTTGACAACCAAGTACAAGTGCAATGAAGACACACCTTTATCATTCTTCCTTTTGATTTTGTCCCCGACACATTGGCTAGTAGTTCCTGATCAAGGAAACTGACTCCTTTGGATTTGAATTAGCCTAATGCATAAAAATGAACTTGTAATGTGTACTATGTTAAACCAGCAAGTCTAGTTTTTCACCAATTCAATACTATGCTATAGTTCCTCTTTTACTTAGAACTTTCTAGACCTGTAAGCTAGATATGCAACAAAGAGAATCACAGGAAGTAGAGATTTTAGTTCCAGTATCTGCAAGTCAAACTTAGATCATATCCACCTCAGTTCAGGCAAGCACATTAGCATATATGCCCAAGTAAAAGAAGTTTAAAAAAATAAAGTTTGAGCCTACAAGTTTTATTTAATAAGACCATGTATATTTAAACAATTCTCAAGTAAAAATATTCATTTTCAGTCTTTGGCTGTGTGGCATGATAGGACCACAATATTTTATCTGTAGTTCTGAAATACAAAAATTCTGAAATTTTTTTGTAACCCATTTGTAAGCAAAAGCTGAACCAACATGAACTTATTTGTCAATAAAGCCTACCAAACCATTTATAATCTTTCTGTATCTAATTTTGTGTGAATATTTATAATATTTATTGATTATAGAATGCTTTCTAGTACTTGCTAGTGGTGTTACATAATAAAGAACTTATGTATATCTTTTTCAAATCTGAGAAATTCTGAAACACATATGTCCCAGGATTTTAGAAAAAGGACTATCTATGAACCGCAACAAATAGCATCTTTGTTTTGTTAGAACACATGATTTTATGTCCTGGAGTCAGATATTTTGGGTTTGAATCCTAATTCTGTCATTTACTAGCTGTAGCTAAGCTTGAATTTCCTTATTAGTAAAATGGGGATGTTAATAGTTGGAGTTGCTCTGAAGATTAAACGCGGTAACATATACAAAACAATGCCTGGCAATTAATAAGTACTCAGTACATGTCAGCCATAACTATAATAACAGAGAGAGTGTTCGCTTCAGCAGCACATATATGATAACAGAGCGTAGCAATTCGTAGTTCCAACAACTGTGCACCCATTCCCTATTCTCTCGTTTATATTTGGTATTAGCATTTTTTCTTTTTAGTGTTGACCAATGTCACTGGCAAAAAAAAAAAAAAAAAATTGTTTTGTTTGCATTTCTTTGATTTCTTGTGATGCTGAAAATATATTTGTACTTTGAATAACTCTTACTATTTTTGTGTACTAAACTCCGTTTTTCCTGAGTGTCACCTTTTAAAAGACAAGTTTTATTTATTAATTGGACTTGGCAAGAGGGAGGAGTCAATTCCTTCTGAAAATAAAACAAACAAAAAAAACTCACTGCCATTGAGTCAATTCTGACTCAGTGACCCCCGCTGGGTTTCCATGGTGGTAAATCTTTCCGGAAATAGATTGGCCTATCTTCCTTCCACAGTGCAGCTGGTTGGTTTGAAAAGCCAACCTTCTGGTTAACAGTCAAATGCCTTAGGCACTGCACAACCAGAGCTCCTTTGAAAATACAAGGATTATTAAAATATTTACATTTACCTATATTTTCTTAGTACTTGCAAGTTCCTTTGTTCCTTCACTTGTTCCTTTCTTTCCATTTTCCTTTGCTTCATTTCCACCTTCCTTCTCTTTTCCCCTCCATTCTTCATTCCCTCTTTTCCTACTTCAAGATTTAATCTTTTTAGAGCTCACTGTGACATATGACACTTTGGTTCCATATTGTTAGCCAGCTGCTGTAATACCAGCTACTGAATAATCTATCTTTTCACCACTGATTAAAAACCTCATCTTTATAATATGTTATATTTTGCGGTCTTTTTCTAACTATCATAATACTATTCCTTTGATTGATCTATTCTCTTATCCACACCCTAATATTTTGACAGCTGGTAGGTCAAATATTCCCTCATTTTTATTTTTCAAAAATTTCCTAGATATTAATACACATTCTTATTCTACCAGATGAAATTTAGAATTATTTGCAGTTTTCAACAATCTGTATTGGGATTTTGACTGGGATTAATTTGGGGAAAACTGACATGTTTAAATATTGAGTCTTCCCATTTATTCAAGTATATGAAAAGTATCCCTATTTCTTCAAGTTGTGTGTTCCATAAACTTTAAAGTCTTTGCTAGCAGCTACAACTTATTAACAAGTTTTGAAATATACATACCCCTTTATGAAAAATTGAAAACTAAATTGATTTTAATATGTGAATACCTTTATTGGTGCTAAACGAGTTGCCTTTGAATTGATTCCAACTCATAGCAACCTAAAGTATGCAGAGCAGAACTGCCCTCCAGAGTTTTTAAGGCTGTGACCTTTTAGATCACCAGGGTTTTCGTCAGAGGCCTCTCTGGGTGAGTTTAAACCAGCAACATTTTGGTTAGTAGTTTGAACTACCCCGGGACTCTTATTGGTACTAAACAAAAAAAACAAACTCACTGTCAATGAGTCAATTTCAACTCATAGAGACCCCCATTGGGTTTCCAAGGCTGTAAATCTTTACAGAAGCAGACTGTCTCATCGTTCTTCCGTGGAGCAGCAGGTGGTTTGAACCACCAACCTTTTGGCTAGCAGCCAAATGCCTTAACCACTACACCACCAGAGCTGCTAGTTTATTGGTACTAGGCAGTGTATTTTTTCACTTAGACTTGCTCCAGACTCCCAGTCATCCTAGGCTTCTCAAGTTAATCACAGTCCAATAAATACTGGACAATCAAATCAGCCAATGTGGTGAGAGAAAGGGCTACTTCGTGATGAGCACTTATTGTATTGCTTTGCATGAGAATCAATTCAGAAGAATTAAAGGTTTTTAAGTCACCTTGGTACCTCATAGCGACCCCTATTGGGTTCTAAGGTTTAAACCTTTACAGAAACAGATTGCCCCTTCTTTCTTCTGTAGAGTGACTAGTGGGTTCAAACTACCAACCTTTTGGTTAGCAGCCAAATACCTTAACCACTACACCACCAGAGCTCCTATAGATAAGCATATAAACTGCATCATATTGCTTTCTCTTCACTTCATCACTCAGCAATTCATAGGCTTCCTCCAACTGGGAGAACTTCTTGGCCTTGAGAGCATCCTTATTTGTGGTAGGTGTCGGCTTCCTTATTTTATTGGATAGAAGAATAGCAATGAGAATATTGTCATTGATGTTTAGTGACCACAGTGTTAATATCTGAGCATATTTGGGACATAGTAACATCGAGGCACCTAATAATTCTTTAGCTGTGGAACACTTTAGAGTGTGCTAATGCATTCACATGCAAAATTTTATCTCATCCTCAAAATAAATTCAAATGATGTATTAACCTTATTTTAAGGAGTCAGAAATTAAATATCAAGGCCTAGGTTTAATTTATTCCTTTGGAACTTTTTCTGAGAATCTATTTTGTTAGGCTCTGTGGCCCTCAATCTAGGCCTTTTACTCCTGAGGTAATAAGATCTCTTCTAAGCAAACTTTTGTAGCTTCCTGACTGCCTTATGTCACTATGTACTTAGCTGAGGTAGCAATCAAAGATATAGTCCACCAGTGGACTCTGCATCCAAGGACAGGTGTATGGTGCAGCCCCTCCTAAGAGGCAAACCTCTCTGCCTTTTCCCACGGAATTAGGGTCCCTAATGGCCCAGCCACTGCAAAGGGCCTCTTGAGGCTTATGCAAATGGTGGCAGGGAAGCACTCCCCCCAACTCCCACTCCCTTCCCTTCCCTTCTCCTCCCAATTATTCTGCTTTGTGTAGAATAAAGGAAGTTTCCAGTTTGATCTTAGGTCCAATTGACAAGGCCACATGAAACCCACAGGCCTTGATTTACTTTGTCCTACTTTATCTAGAAATAAACCTTTCACTAGTTGTTCAGTAGCCACTGATAGTGAAACAATGTCCAAATTCAATGTAAAATTTGTTGCTTGATAAAGTAGAAAAAAACAAAAATGTTGTTTAAATAGTAGGAATTTATATAGCAAGAACAAGGTGGAAAATAATGTCACACTTAATTAAAAAAAGGACAAATTGTGAATTAAGTTGTATTCTGAAGACACAGGTGACAATTTAGTCCCAACTCTGTAACAGCCATGCAAAGAGATGCTAAATCTTGAATGAGGTATGCAGTAGTGATTTTCTGTCTTAAAAAAAGTGAATTTTAAAATTTTTGTTCAAAAAATTATTTAAATCTGTGTCTTGCAAACTACACAGAAGAGTGCATAACATTAACAACCTCATCTTTGAACTTAAATATACAAGCATCTTTTTCATATTCTTATTTAATAGTAGCCTTGTTTTTATTTTTATCATCTTTAGATTTATTATGCCTCAGAAGTATTATAGTTAAGAAATGTATCACATCATATAGGAGAAAAAAGAATGGATGTTTTCAACACTTTGGAAATATTAAAGCAGTGTTCAATAGAACTAAACTGGAATTTCCAGCATTTTATTAGTAATGGTGTTATAAGGAGAGATCTTGTGGATAGTGCTACCAATGTGGACCCAACATATTATCTAAAATACTTTACTCTCAGTCTCCTAAATCCAAGGGAAAAAACAATAGTATTGTAGCACATAGTTAGAAGAATGCAGGACCAGGTGACCAGGGAACTACTGTGCTTCAGTTTTGGGCTTGAGATTTTTTTTATTTTTAATTTTATTTTATTTAGATTTGGGTGAAGATTTACAGAGCAAA
>NW_006922165.1:1480247-1490456 GCF_000298275.1 Orycteropus afer afer
CAAACCCACCAGCCACTCCTCGGAAGGAAGGTTGGGCAATCCTACTTCCGTAGTGATACTGCCTTGGAAACCCAAGGAGGGGTCGCTATGAGTCGGGGGTCGACTCGACGGCACATAACAACAACAACAACAACATTAATAAAATACTTTAAATTAAATCTAATCAATCCATATTTCACTCTAAATGAAACTTTCTTAATTTTAGTAAATTTTTAAGGCATACTTTTATTAAGTCTCAAAAGCAGACTTCGTCAGTAGTGAAAAATAAAAATGTTTCCTATTAACATTTCCTTCCAAACGTGTCTTCTGTTGGCAGTCTAATAATACTTCACAGTATAAATAATCTGTATAAAGTTTTCCGTCTTTTCAAAATACTTCTCAAAGGGACTCTAAATTAGCTGTAATAAGAAGTCAAACAAATATACTAGTTAAAATTTAACAATGACAAAGTCTCATTGTTACATTTTTCTACAGCTTAAAAACTGTATTTTATAGAGATACATAATTCAATACAATATTTTAAAGCATTCTATAGATAAAACTTCCTCAAACTGAAATGTAATAAAAAAATGTTAGTTTTTTTTTTTTTAAAAGGATTAAGTACATCAAAACATGCTAAAAAGACATTCAGTTTTTCCTGAAAAAAAAAATTAAGTAAAGTCAAGAAAATAAATTTTTAGGTTAAAAGTTTAAGCTGGTAAAATTTGAAAATGTCTAAGAACCCGATAAAATATTTTATTTTTATTTTTAATAACTGCATATCTATATTTTATATTTGCTTTTAAAGAATAATTTTATTAAAATATAAATACCATAAGAGTTACTGTTTTAGTAAAGTATTTTTCTATTAAACACACATATACACAAAAAAATATTTAGGAAGAATCCATATCTTCTTATGATAGAAAAAAAAAGATAGGATCATAGTCTTCCATTTAACCTTATATAGAAACAACTTTTTTTAAATAAAATGGTAAGGCATATATTTTTAATCATTTTGTTATATAGTTAGGTCAGACTTTATTTTCAGTAGGTTTTTATAATTTCTTAGGAAGATTAGCTAGCTATGAAAACAAGTAATTTAAAAATTAATACTTAAGATTATTTGATCTAGTTAGAATATCACATGGCATATATATGTCTTTATAAATATCTAAGTTACAGATATTTTGTTTCTTAGTCTAGGTAGATGAATAAAAATATTCTAGAACGTGATCTGAATTTAAGAAAATAGCTATTACTTATTCAATCTGTATGAATCAGATATCTGGGGAGTTCTTTTTATTTTTTACATATACTCTATGTTTCAAGTACAAGGCCTCTGAAATATATTTTTTATTTTCCAAAAGCTGAACTAAAATTAGGAGCTCTGGTAGCATAGTGGCTAAAGCACTTGACTGCTAACCAGGAGGCTGGCAGTTCAAACCCACCAGCCACTCCTTGGAAGGAAGGTTGGGCAATCCTACTTCCGTAGTGATACTGCCTTGGAAACCTCGATGGCACATAACAACAAACTAAAATTAATATTTTTCATTTACTTAATCATTATTTAATTTAATCTCCCTAGGGAGATAGATTCAGACAAAAGAGTTTTTGCAATGAAACCAAATATTACAAGGTTTTCATTTTTTTATGTGATATTTTTCCCTTTACATACCTTATAGAATAAAACACATCAGGAAGATCTAATATTCTTCAGATGTATTACACTACATAATTATTTAGATGATAGAGAATTAATAAAATTTTCAATGTCTGCTAAAGAATTATGAAGCATATCATTCATATCTTGACTTCTAAGAAATTTTTTAAGGGTATCTAAAGCAGTAACTGCCTCATTTTTTGATGGCAATGGGAGTTCAGTTTCTGGAGCTCCACTGTCATCCTCTTCATCAGAAGTATAAAATCCGGTCTCATCTGATTTACTTTCTTTGGTCCCTACTACATCATCATCTGATGCTGCTTCACAAGTCTCCAGATCATCATCCACGGCAGCATACTCTTCTATAGACAAACCTTCAGGAAACTCCACTCCTGCCGCCAGAGCGTGTGCAACCAAATCAAGACTGGCGTCTGCCTCCACAGTTGCTGTGTCATCTTCTCCTTTTTGCGATTTG
This sequence comes from Orycteropus afer afer, assembly GCF_000298275.1. Taxonomy (NCBI): domain Eukaryota; kingdom Metazoa; phylum Chordata; class Mammalia; order Tubulidentata; family Orycteropodidae; genus Orycteropus; species Orycteropus afer. The sequence continues at coordinate 1,482,365 of NW_006922165.1, forward strand.
AATCCTGCCTCTTCATAACTCTTAATAATAGTCTCTGGGGTTACAGTTCTCCAACAGAGATGCAATGTATCAATTGCATCTAATAGGGAAAACATAAATTCTTTGCTGCTTTCAACAGAGCTTAAAAATTTCTTGATAAGACAATGCCGATATTTGATCTTAAGACTTTTAATAACACCTTGTTTCATAGCTGTAAATTTGGAAGATAAACATGATGGAAAGAATGCTAACTCAATGGATTTTAGGTTCTTTACCTCTGGATGTGCAGGAAAAGAATCGACAAAAATCACCACTCTTCGTTGTTGGGCTTGAAATTTCTCATCAAGCTTCCGCATCCATTGTTCAAATACTTCTGCAGTCATCCATGCCATTCTGTTAGCTTCATAATACACAGGCAATGATTTTATACCTTTGAAACAATGTGGATTTCTGTTTTTCCCAATGATAAGCAAAGGAAGTTTCTCTGAGCCATCCATGTTTGTCCCAACCACCAGAGTTATTCTGTCTTTGCATAATTTTCCAACTGAGCATGTTTCTCCTTTAAATGCAAATGTATTTGTAGGTAACATTCGATAAAGCAACCCAGTCTCTTTTATATTAAAAATATTTTTAGGATGATAATCATTTAAATAATAAGGAAGTATATTCTGACACCAGACTGTTGCAGGGTCTACAGATGTAGCTGTACTTTCTGCAGCTTGGGCTCTGAATACTAAACCATACCTGGCTTTAAAGCGATCCAGCCAACCATTGCTGCACTTAAAATCACTGTGTCCCAGCTTCTGGGCAAAATCATTAGCTTTCAGACGCAACATTGGACCATTAACTGGTACATTCAGACATTGAGCAATTCGGTACCATCTCATCAATGCTTCTTCCAGATCTGTGTAAAAAGCAGTTCTCAGTCTTTTTCTCTTTGGATCAAATCTCAGAGATTCAAAAGCTTCTAGAACTTTGTCTTTATTCTTCATAATAGAAGACAATGAATTTTTCTTTATTCCATATTCAGCTGCAATCTCTGCTTTTTTCTTGCCACTTTCTACAGCATTTATAATGTCAATCTTTTCCTCAATCGATAGACTTTTCTTTTTCTTTGTTGTTACAGCCGATGTTGAGGCATCCACAGGAGCTTCTGCCATCTCAAGCAGTGCTTATGTAGAGATTTCTTCTCTTATTTCCTGTTATCTGGTTCTTTAATTAAATTTGTTTTCCAACAGGATTCAAGTTGCTGCTTCTATTCCACTTCATAAGTGAAAAGCCATGAAGTGTCTAATAGTTTTATTCTTTAGGAAATTGATGACTAAATACACTTTTCCCCAAAAGATCTGAATAAGAAAAATATTATACACAGGTGGAATCTTTTGGAAGAGAAATTTCCTTCACAGGATCTTGTATAGCTCAGTTTAGTTTATTCAAAGTTCCAGAAGTCAGGCTAAAACAGAAATCTCATTATGTCAAACCTGTCCAGTCCTGCTGATATATTTTTGGCACTTCAATCCTTTAAGATGATCCATGTTATCCATGCGCACATTCAACCTCCTATTAATTCTTCACAGAAGGACTCAGAGATAAGACGAAAAAAGCGTTCAGTAATTTTCATGCAAAATATTACCCATTAATTTCCAAATCTCTTCAGGCTAGGAAAGAAAATGGTAGAATTCTCCTAGGATTTCAGGATGTATCTTCTCTGTCTTTTGAAAATGTTAAAATAATAAGAAAAAAAAAAAAAAAAGCAATTTTAGAGATGATATATCAATTGAATATCAAAAATAACATTTATACCAATTAGATACTCTTAATAATAGGGAAAAGAATGGAAATATACTTCTGAAAATACAGTACCAAAGCTTCTAGCAGAAATGCTTACCTTCTGAAGAGCCTCTCAGAAAAGTTCTGGAGCTCTAGTCTGCCTGTGCATTTGAATTCTCTCTTGTCTTCAAATGCTTTGTAATACACTTCTGAAATAAATCAGACAAATTTAATCTGTTTGGAAAACTTAGCTTACCCAAATTAATGAACTAAAAATGATGCTGGATAGCTCCTTGGTGGCTATTTTTTACATGATGTCACAGACTGCCCCCTCTGGCTGCTCTGAAAGAAAAATATAGTTAGTAGTCACAAGGTCCAACTTTTAATAGCACATGGGAGACAGTGTCTCCTTTATAGGAGTCTTGCAGAAAATGCTTCATTAAAAAAATCAAATCCAGTGATTGATAATTCCATTAAAAAATCTAACCAAAATGCTTAAAAACCCAGTTACTTTTGTATCAATTTGACATATCAGCCACACACACAAAGGCCAGAAATACTTGATAAAATGCACAGAATAAACAAAATATAATGAGAATATAATGCAGAAAAAAACCTAGACTAAGAATGAAAAGGAGAATAACCATAAGTCCTAACCTCTCAGGACCTCCGCTTTCTAATCTACAAAATAAAGGCTTTCTAAAAGTAGTTCTGGTGGCACAGTGCCTAAGGCATTTGACTGCAAACCAGAAGGTTGGTTTGCAGGAAGGTTTGGTGGTTCAAACCCAGCAGCCACCCCACAGAAGGAAGATGGGGCAATATACTTCTAGAAATATTTACCATCTCAGAAACCCAGTGGAGGTCACTATGAGTTGGAATTGACTTGATGACAGTGGATTTGGTTTTTGTACCACAGTGTAAAGATATGGGCTTTGGGACTAGACAGACTTCAATTGAGAAGTGACTCAACCATTTAGTAGTTATGTGACTCTGGACAGTTTACTTAACCATTTGAAGCTTCAGTTTCCTCATCTATAAAATGGGGGTATCACTTACCTCATAGTGCTGTTTCACACTAAATGAGATTCAATGAGTATAAAGCACTTAGCATAGTATTTGTTGTTACTGTAACCTGCCATCAAGTCGCTCTGACTCATGAACTCCATGCACAATGGAATGAATTGCTATCTGGCCCTATACCATCCCCATAATCAGTTGTGGACTGAATCATTAGCTGATTTTCAGAAGTAGATCTCCAGGCCTTTCTTCCCAGTATATCTTAGTCTGGAAGCCCCACTGAAACCTATGCAGCATTATAGCAATATGCAAAGCCTCTACTGATAGGCAAGTGGTGGCTATGCATGAGAATTCAACCAGTGAACCACCACTACCCCAGCAGAGTGCTTAATACTTTACTAAACTGTTCAATATATATATGGTGATGATCTCATCATTGTTATCTTTTTTGTACTTCAGCTGTGTGAATCTACAGTTCAGGAATTTTATGAAATTCTATTTGTGGTAGAAGCAAGAATTTTATGTTAAATATACACTGAAAATAGGGCTCCTCATAGACAAAAGCCTACGGCATTTGACTGCTAACCAGAAGGCTGGAGGTTCAAACCCACCAGCCACTCCTCGGAAGGGAGGTTGGGCAATCTATTTCTGTGGAGATACCACCTCGGAAACCCAAGGAGTTGTCGCTATGAGTGGAACTGACTCAACGGCAATGAGTTAGTTTTTCATATACAAAAGAGTCTTCTCCATTAAAACAATGAGAACAGTCACAGGACACAGCTGGGCAAGATAACAACAGGTTAATTTGAGGAACGGGTGTTACTACTATGTGAGGTAGTGTGGGCATTCCATTCCTCCAGTTCTTCTCTCTGCCCTCCGACACACAAAAGCCAGAAATACTTGATAAAATGCACAGAATAAACAAAACATAATGAGAATATAATGCAGAAAAAGACCTAGACTAAGAATGAAAAGGAGGATAACCGTAAGTCCTAACCTCTCAGGATCTCCACTTTCTAATCTGTAAAATAAAGGCTCTCTACCGACATTGCCCAGCTGGCATGCACAGTATAAGGAGGAGATTTTGACAAATTTCTTCTGCCTTTTTTCTCTAACTCAAAGGACTAACTCTTATTATAGGAATTATTACTAGCAAGGGAGTTTTGTTGCTGTTGTTGCAAAAAAGGCCTTATAATAATGATGATAGCTCAGGGCTTTAGTCTGTAAATTATTTTACTAATTATATTCCAAACAAATCAAGAGGCAGGGAAAACTGGATTTCAATGGTCACACGGTTATAATGTGGTAGAGTGCAGTCTGGAATCCAGGCTTTCTAAGGTCAAGTCTATCATTCTTCTCACTATGTTACGATGTCCTTGAATCACACTAGCAGGGCCTCCTCTGACCACAGTTAACATTCTACAGCCCAGCAACAAGCTGAGTCAGCACTTTCAATGCCATTCCAAACCTTAACAAATAAAAAAAGAAATGAACAAGGTAAAAAAAGCAACATTAGATCTCTACTAAAGAATGGACCATTATTTAATAAACCTAATTTTGTGAACACAAATAGCAACCATATGCAACTGTTAGGAAGAGCTGACCTTTCTAAGTAAATAAGATTTACTGATTCCACTACAAAAAAAAAAAAAAAAAATTACTCATACAAGAGATCTCCCTGTATCTTTTTTTTCTTGCAATTTCCTATAAATCTGTAGTTTTTTTTTAAATAAAAAAAATTTAAATCTTATTCTTATTAGCATGATATCAACTTTCAGAAATTCAGAGGTAAGAAGAATTACTTTTTCAACAAATGACAAAACCAACTGTGGTAGTTAAAGTTGTTTGTCAACTTGGTTGGGCCTGGTTGATTGGCTGTGCAGCTAGCTGGTGGTAGTTATTCCCCATGATGAGACTGGAAATCAACTCCATGGTGGGATCTACCACAAGCAGCTGAGTAGCTGCTTTAGGGATGGGGTCCACTTCTCATATATAAGCAGTAGCTTTGGGAATGGTCTCTAGCTAATTTTACACTTGAACCCTGTATGTAGCCATGTCATTGTTCAGCAGCCTGCCATGCTCTGCCAGTCCTGGGACTTACAATGGACTTGAATCAATGGCCTGCTGTGTGGTTTGGTAACATCGGGACTCTGCCATTTTATTTGTCGACCTTGGGCTTGTTAGCCTCAGCAGCCAGTAGCTGCCTGAGTGAAGACATGCCTCTAGCTTCTGTGGGCTGGAAGCAAGAGGCAGAGCTGAAACCTAAGGTTGAGGGGCTTTCACAAAGCCCCTAGAGCCTGGCACTTTCAACTCAGACTTCTAGCCTCCCAAACTGTAAGAGAATAAACTCCTGTTTGTTCAAGCCATCCCATTAGTGGTATATTCTTGTCAGAGAGGTGCTAGGTAACCAGAACACAGACCAAAACAATTTTCCAAGAGGAAAAGGGAAAGGGAATCTACCCAATTTCTTTCATTTTTCTCTCTCTTCCTCCCTCATGTTCTATCTTTCCTTCCTTCTGTCAAATTTTGTCAGAAATAAATCCTATCATCTCAAATGACAAGAATTACAGAAAAAAACTAACTTGAATTTTCCCCCTTGTCCCATGCCAATTAAAGCAATATAATATTTATAATAAAAGACTACCAAAAAACCAAACTCACTGCAGTCGAGTCAAACCCGACTCATAGCGACCCCTCCTTGGGTTTCTGAGGCAGTATCACTATGGAAGTAGATTGCCCAACCTTCTTTCTGAGGAGTGGCTGGTGGGTTTGAATCGCCAACTTTCTGGTTAGCAGCCAAATGCCTTAGGCACTATGCTACCAGTGATCAAATTTTAAATAGTAATATCTTTATTTAGGGAGATATTACATTTTTTCCCCCGAGTGTAAACAGTATATATTTCTTTCTAAAACAGTAATTAAAGCTACAATTTTCTGTGAAAATATCCAACATATTGTTATACCTGAAATAATCACATTTGTAATGTATAACTAGACAAGTTAGATATTTTTTCCCTTAGAAAAAGAAAAAAGCACCAATACTGTGTAATCAATGAATATAATATTCTCTATATTCCATAGGGTAATGTGTGGGATACTTTTTTTCAGGAAGTAATAAAAAAAAGAAAAAAACCAAAACCAAACTCACTGCTGTTGAGTCAGATCCGACTCATAGCTACCCCTCCTTGGGTTTCCCAGGCGGTATCGCTAGGGAAGTAGATTGCCCAATCTTCCTTCCGAGGATTGGCTGGTGGAAATAATAGTTGTTGTTATGTGCCGTCAAGTCGGACCTGACTCATAGCTACCCCTCCTTGGGTTTCTGAGGCAGTATCATTATGGAAGTAGATTGCCCCATCTCCCTTCCGAGGAGTGGCTGATGGATTTGAACCACCAACCTTCTGCTTAGTAGTCAAATGCCTTAGGCACTGCACCACTAGAGCTCCTTAACACAGATTGCTAGGTGGCACACAACTTGGCACCAAAACTCACTGCCATCCAGTCAATTCAACTCATAGCGACCCTTCCTCGGGTTTCTGAGGCGGTATCACTTCGGAACTAGATTGCCCAACCTTCCTTCTGAGGAATGGCTGGCTGGTGGGTTTGAACTGCCAGCCTTCTGGTTAGCAGTCAAATGCCTTAGGCAGCAGGAGAAAATTCTCTGCTCTTAAAGGACTCATGTAACTAGGTTGAGCCCACCTAGATAATCTCCCTACTGTTTAACTCAAAGCCAACCAATATGTAACCTTAATTACATCTGCAAAACCCAATTTTTCCATCTAACCTAACAATAGAAGTGATATTACACATAGTTGTGTGTGTGTGTGGGTGGGTATTATACAAGGTAAGGGGTACTGGAGATCATTTTAGAATTCAGCCTAACACACAAAAACTGCCTAAATTTAATAAGTTGTTACATGTTCATTTTGTTTACCATAGACACAATTTGAAGTAACCTAAATTCTACATGTGCAACAAAAAAGAATAGTTTAAATAAATTAAGGGATACCTATGAGTCTGAATCAACTTGATGGCAGTGAGGTTTTGGGTTTTTTTTTTGGTATATGCCAAAATACTATTGAGCCATTGAAGGAGAGTATTTAGTGATATGAGGAAAATTTCATGATATTTTAAGTGAAAAAGGCAAAATACAAAATGGCATGCCAACAAACATAACATACATCAGCTCCGAGAGGGCAGACAGAAGCCATGTCTGTCCTGTTCATGGCTATTTCCACAGTGCTTACTGCTCTGCAAACAGTAAGTTCTTAATAACAACTTGTTAATGAAGTATATACCTATGCATTGAAAAAAATGCATGGACAAAAATGTTGAGTGTTCCTTCCAGGTAATGGAATTATAATTTTCTTCTGTCTTTGTAGTTAAAACAACTTTTGAAACTGTCACGTTCTACTTTTGTACCAGATTTTTTTTTAAATCAATATTAAGAAAAATAAAGCTGGCATTCTTCCTGTCATGGGTTGCCATGCCCCGCCCCCCAAAATATGTGTCAATTTGGCTGAGCCATGATTTTTAGTGGTTTGGTAGTTATGTAATGATGTAATTTGGCAGGTATACAATGATATAATCATCTCTCATGGTGTGGTCTGATTTGATTGGTCAATCAGTTGTAGGAGGATTAGGGTGGGATACAACACCCTCACTCAGGTCACGGTAAAGGGAGTTTCCCTGGGGTGGGGCTTACACCACCTTTTATCTTAGAAGAGAGAAACAAACCGCCAAGGCAAGACAGAAGAGCTGGGAGCAGAGTGTGTCCTCTGGATCCAGTGTTCCTGTGCTGAGAACCTATTAGGCCCAAGGAGAGATTGACACCAAGATACATGGAGATCTCCAAAGAACACCAAGCCTACAGATGTTGAAAGGAGACAAGGACCTTTCCTTCGAGCCAACAGACAGAGAAAAGCTTCTCCTAGAGCTGGAGCCCTGATTTTAGACTTTAGCCTCCTAAACTGCAAAAGAACAAATTTTTGTTTGCTAAGCCACCCATTTATGGTATTTCATTCATGGCACTAGATAACTGAGACATTTCCCACTCAGAATATCTAAGGGGATAATAAGTTATTCTGCATTTATCTGTAGTTAACAGCTTCCTGCAGGGTACCAACAACTTTCCCAACTTAATAAAGCATTCACTCATTGTCTTGGACATACCGTTTGAAAGAACTATGTCTAATAAATCCTACCCTGTACCATTACCCTAAGTATCAGTATTCTGGAATTTGCCTGATGCACAGCAGACAAGGTATTTCTGTAACATAAGTAAAGTTAGCTAGTTTCTTATTGGTATGAGTAAATAAGCCCAAAGTTC
>NW_006922165.1:1491791-1504367 GCF_000298275.1 Orycteropus afer afer
ACGGCACATAACAACAACAATACACTAGACAGGACACTGGGGCAAGACCTTGGTGAACTCTGAATGTCAGGATAAGGGATTTGATTTCATTCAATAGGCCACAAATGCCATCCAGGGTTTTTGAGTGAGAGAGTAACAAATCACATGAGCAGTTCCTCAGTTATCATAATGAATCCATAAGAGAATTCTACTACATTTAGAAATAAGTGATACTCAGAGTTGAACGACAAAGTTCATCAAGTATGCAACTATAGTCTATACATAACTGAATGAAACTGTCCACGCACCTACTCTACTATAAAATTGTTTTCTTAAAATTTAAGAAGTTCTTACATGTTCATTTTATACCCTAACTTTTCATGAGCTTCTTCAAATGTTGCCTTAATCATCATCTTCCAATAAAGGGTTTCTTTCCAGAGGATTACACTGTGCAATCAGTAACCTAAATCTCTCTCCACGAAAAGGGAGCTGCTGCTGAAGAATGATGAAATTTTTGAGGCATCACCAGAATCCCCTCAGAAAAGATATGAAAGTCGTAGCAGCTTCTCCTTTCACTTCAGAAAACACTGACAAGCAGATACAATGTTCAATACCTAAAGCTGAAAGGACATTTAATCCATTCAGAAAGGAATAAAAGCAGTATCTTTTAACTTGTTGCTTCCTTTCCTTCTTGGTCACTAAGTAACAAAAGAGGCTGTGAGCTGAGTCACTAAATTTAAAAAACAAAAAACAAAAACAAAAAAACCTCACTGCTGTAGAGTTGGTTCCACTCATAGCCTTGTCTTCCTTCGGAGAAGTGCCTGGTAGTTAGTGGTCAAATGCCTTAGGCACTATGCCACCAGAGCTCCAGAATGACCAAATAGTACCTGATTTTTTTGAAAGCTGAATAGTTAGCTAGTATCGGTGCAAAGGGAAATGATTAGATAATCCCAGTGTCACAAGCTTATATGGCAGATGGCTAGTCCCGTTCTTATTTCCCCAAATATACTTGTCAAGTGAGATGGAAGGAGTAACCTTCCATTTTTCCTAAACAGGATGGGCAGTCAGAATTCTCCAAGCTCTAGGGCAAAGGGGAGCTCTGGCGTAGTACCTAAGGCATTTGATTGCTAACCATAAGGCTGGCAGTTCAAACCCACCAGCCACTCCTTGGAAGGAAGGTTGAGCAATCTACTTCTGTAGAGATACTGCCTTGGAAACATAAGGTGGGGCTGCTATGAGTCGGATTCAACACAATGGCAGTCAGCTAGGGCAAGGGAGATGAGGGGTGGCTGGAGAAGGAGAGAAAAATAAAGGGGGGGGGGAGTGTCCTGCTAAATTTAAAAGTCCTGCTAGGTTTGGTGTAGTGCCTAAGACATTTGACTACTAACCAGAAGGCTGGCGGTTCAAACCCACTAGTTACTCCTTGGAAGAAGACTGGGCAACCTACTTTCCTAGAGATACCGCCTTAGGGTCACTATGAGTCGAATCCACACGGGGGCAGTCAGTTTGGTTTTGTTTTTTGGTAGGTTTAAAATCAGGTCTTTTAGTTAAGGTGAAAAATTCCCCCAAAATCTAAAGAACACTAACTGCTGCTTCCTTTATTGCAAAGGATATGTATAATTTTATTATTTTCCATCATTAGATGAAATAGCTGTCAGGGTTTTCTTTGAGCCAGCCTACATTCTAATTTCCCTTGGGGCCATAAAATCATGGGAAGATTAATCTTGTTTATACTCTTGCAGAATTTAATAACATGTATGAAGACTAATCATCTACACTACCACAGTAGTATTCGACTGAAATAGTACTTAACAGGGTTAATAACATTTTCACTGAGCATAAGTTAGTATATGTTCCAAGTCCATCAGAATCCTCTATCAAACTCAGGGACAGCTAGCAAGAATCCTTGAGGAACCAGGCAGCTCAAACTATTACTCATTGTTCATGTCTTTCAAGCACCACTAAGTAGTGCAGTCACCTCTTTCTACTTCAGAAAGTAAATATTTGTACTCAACTATTATGTTCCATTCTGTTTTTATACTATAAGAGCAGTTAATATTCTAGTTTTTGATCCGTTTCCTAAAATTATGACTAATTGATCCTATACCAACACAATAGCTTTGAATAGAAAAATCCATAGTAAATTATAGAGCTCAAGTTACAGTTTGAGTGAGTTAGCACATATATTTGCTGTTTTCTTTTTGTTAAGGACAAAGCCATCTAAAGTGCTGTGACACACAGATTAACATTTTGGGATTTCAGTGAACTTTTTAAAGAGGAGGTATCCTGTAGATCTTAGAATTATGAAAGATTTTGTGATGTCATAGATATTTGCTCTTAATGGAAATGGAAAAAGATAACTATTCAGGGATATATTTTTAACTAACTATATTGAACTTCAACTACCTGGAAATGTGTAGAGGCAGAGTCCTGTCTTTGGGCATTTAGTCATTAAAAATGTTTTCAGCTAATGCGTCAGGTAAACGCAGATAAGAATTACTGTCTAAAGAGGGTGAATCCCACGATGTGCACTAAATTACCCTTCTCATTTCTACAAGTGAAACAAAAGTAAAAACGAACACCCAAAAAGGAACTGTCAAAGGAAGAAAATTCACAAAAGGCAGTTTGAAGAGAGATGTAAATGAATGGACCAAAAGGATGTACTGTATGTAAATGAGCTTCACGTGTGTGTAGCACCACTGCAAGCCACACTCGCCCTCCTCTTAGTACTGAGGATGGGAGAGTATCCGAAGGACAAGTTGGGGTCTCAGGAATCTACAGAAAGTTCTGAGAGAAGGGATTGGTCAATGGCTTTTGAGCACCAGCTCACCGTCTGTTGGGGGGACTCCTAATGCTTGAGGCCTGAGGTGTGTGAGTGAGAGAGAAGGGATACCTAGAGCTCCTAGAAACCTCTGCCCATTCAAGACCAGGCCGGCACGCCCTAACGCAAGTTTGCAGCTCTGACAGGTGCTGTAGATCCAGACCCGCGCGCAAACTCCTCTGCAACTCTGCTGCAGCCAGAAAATTACCCGGGCAACGGCATCGGCAGAACCCCGGATGTGGTTGCTAGGGCCGCAGGTGGGGGGCGGGGCCAGCCTCTGGGATGGGGGTGAAGGAGGGACTTGTGGGAGGAGCTGCTGGCACCATCGAGACGTGGCCGGGTCAAGCCAGATTGAGGGAGAGAGAGGCCGTCCAGGGCCGAGGACAACACTACTTCCGGGCTTCTCACTTCCGGTTCTGTTCTATGTGCTGGCTCTGGAGGCTGGGTTGGGAGGCCGCCGGTCTGAGTGTCCTCGGCGGTTGGTCAGTGTGAGACTGTGACAGCTGCAGTTACTCCCCGCCCCCGAGGATCCGAGGTGCGCGGGGGGAGGGGAAGTAGGAAAAGGCCCGGGTCGCATTTCCGCTCACTTCTTGCCAGGATTGAGACGATTCCAAGAGCAGCGACAAGGATACTCTTCAGCGTGAGAGCTGCCGGGATCTCAGCGGACAGGTGAGGGCGGAGCAGGCCAGCCAGGAAAGAGCGGTGAGAGGGATGGTCTGAGGCAGTTGGCGGGGGCGGACACGTTGCCTCAGGGTTCACGCTTTGGGACTTTCATAGGGCACTTCTGTCCTTAGTCTATGCCATTTCTCACCAAATATTCCTTTAGTTTCTACCCTTTCGTTCTCTTCCCCTTTGAGTGGGTCCCTGAAACAGCCGGGTGAAAGGACGATCGGCCCTTCCAGGGCGGCACCCTCTCAAGTTTGCGTGCACTGGATGGAAAAGGGAGTTAGTTGCACGATTCAGATTCAGGTCCTTATTGATTAAGTCTTGGAGTGGGCCGCCTTCTGGTCCAACCTTTATTTCTTCCGTTCTTTCCCAGTACCCCCCACTTCCTTACACCCGCAGTGAGAGGAAGGGGGATAATGAGAGCCCCTCGGAGAGGTTCGTCCGGCAGTGAAGGGAGGAGCGTTGTCTGTGAAATGTCCCATGTCTGACTGTACTTGTGAAGTCGTCCAAGGATTGCTGGAGTTGGGGAGGGAGTTGTGATGTTGCCTTTTCGTCCGTTCCTCTTCGCCAAGTTACTACCGTTTACGTGTCTAGGAAAAGGAAAGAGGATTTTTTTTTTCCTTAAAGAACAATTTCTAGACGTGTTTTCATTTTTATTTTATTATGTTTCTTAAGGAGCTTTGGTTGCGCAGTGGGTGAGACTCTCGGGTGCTAACCAAAAGGTTGGCGGTTCGAATTCATCAGCCGCTCGGAGAGAGAAAGATATGGAAGTCTGCTTCCATAAAGATAACAGTCTTGGAAATCCTGTGAGGCAGTTCTGCTTTGCCCTATAGGGTCTCTGACTCGACGGTAGTAGGTTTGGTTTATTTCTTATCAATCCCGATTGAGCCCTTTTATCTCAAAAAGTTTGTAGTTTACAATCCTGCAGAGCCTCTGCTCTCCCTCTTTTAGGATTTCTAAATCCCCCCTCGTTTTCTTGTAGATAAAAGTATGTAAAATCTTTAAATCGGTTCTTTTTTTAATAAGGAAAAATGCAAATTTTGTAGGGCTTTTCATAAACTTGTGCTTTCCCACTCAAGGGCGTGTTCACGTTGCAATTTATGTTCATTGGCATAGATATGTGCGCTAGAGTTGGACCAGCCCTGTGTTAAGGCTGCAGAAATTGGTCATTTCATTGCTGCTATCACAGAGTGACAACAGCAGACTATGGTACTATGTTGTTTTCCTTGCTCAAACTGACCAGTACTCAATTTGACTGACTCTCATTATCTGAGGAAATAGAATATATTTCTAATCTCTTCTGAGTTAAAATCTCTGCCTCAGTTTTGCTTCCTTTTCAAATTGATAATTTAGTTTTCCTTGGGTTAATGGTGTGCCTTAATCCTGAGTTGTGATTTGGGGTCTGTGGTCTAGGGGTCAATAGCTTTCAGGAATCTTTTTCACTCCTACCTCTGAAAATACATGCTAAGTTTTGTTTGAATACAACCCCCCCTACACACACACTCCCCCTAAGGTCTATTCTTTTAATCATATTCTTAGAGGGAATATATGACCTTTAGGAGCTCTGGTGGCATAGTGCCTAAGGCATTTGACTGCTAACCAGAAGTTTGGCTGTTTAAACCCACCAGCCACTCTGTGGAAGGAAGACTGGGCAGTCTACTTCCGTAAAGATTTATTGTCTCAGAAACCCAAAGTGGGTTGCTGTGAGTTGAAATCGACTAGATGGCAGTGAGTTTGGCTTTTTGGTTTTGTTGTTGTTGTTGTTATGTGCCCATGAGTCAGACCCGACTCATATCGACCCCTCCTTGGGTTAACCAGGCAGTAGGGAGCTCTGGTAGCATAGAGGCTAAGAAACTTGCCTGCTAACCAGACGGCTGGCGGTTCAAACCCACGGTTCAAACCCACCAGCCACTCCTCGGAAGGAAGGTTGGGCAATCCTACTTCCGTAGTGATAACTGCCTCGGAAACCCAAGGAGGGGTCACTATGAGTCGGGCCGACTGGATGGCACATAACAACAACAACAACAATCACTACGAAAGTAGATTGCCCCATCTTCTTTCTGAGGAGTGGCTGGTGGGTTTGAACCACCAGCCGTCTGGTTAGCCTTAGGCGCTACACAACCAGTTACTCCTTGGACAGTGAGGTTAGTTGAGACTGACGAAAACTTTTTTTTTTTTTTTTAATGGAGCTGTTTTTCCGAACTGTAAATGACTTGTTTGAGGAGTTAGAGTAGAATGTAGGGATTCTAGTTTTATAGTGCAATCTCTACCTACCTCTAAACACAATTCTAAGTCTTTTCATAGCCTAGAGAAGGAAGTAAGACAGCCTGCTTACTTAGTTCCTGATTTGTGGTTTTGAGGTTTCTTTTTAGGGATGACTGTTTGTGGCCAGTGATCTAAAGATCCAGTAAGTTTATAAATTGATGTATTTGTTGTTGTTTTATACGTTCTGAATATCATCAGCCTACTAAGTGCAGTTCAAAGTAAAAAGTTTAAATTTTGCACATACTTTGCTATCATTTTCTTATTATTCACCTAAGGCATATACTTTGGGTGTCAGCTTTGCTAGGAAGGGTAGATAAGGTGCTTCAGTGGTGTGGTCCCTAAGCCAATAGTGTGTTGCAGCTTATTTTGACATCCCCTTTCCCTCTATTTTTGTGTCAGGTATTTTAATGATTGTTTCTCTCATGAATAATTTAATATCTTTCCAAATTAAAGTTTGGAGTGCATGTTTGAATTTACTGATTTGGTTGTGAAGTGTTTGTTGATCGAGAGTCCTATATACTTCATCATAATCTATGTAGAGTAACCATTTTTTCTCTGCCCACAAAAAATAAAATACTTTTACCTCTGTCTAGCATCTTCACTTGGAGAGCAACCCCTATCACTTTATAAAAAAATAGATAATGCTAAACTAGTCTTCTTTTTCTACAGTAGTAACAAATTCAAAAGGTTATATGTGATACCTTAACAGTAATTGGGAGCTCTGGTGGCGTAGTGCAAAAGGCACTTGACTGCTAACCAGGAGGCTGGAGGTTCAAACCCACCAGCCACTCCTTGTAAGGAAGGTTGGACAATCTACTTCCATTGTGATACTGCCTCGAAACCCAAGGAGGGGTCCCTATGAGTCTAATTCAAGGCAGTGAGTTTAGTTAACAGTAATTAACATTTGTTTGCTTACCATGTGCCAGGACTTATGCTAAGTGCTTTATGCGATTATCTCATTTAATCCTGACAGCAATCACATAAAATGGCTAAACCAAACCAAACTCACTGCTGTTGAGTCGATTCTGACTCATGGTGACCACCATTGGGTTTCCAAGGTGGTGAATCCTTACGGAAGGCGATTATCCCATCTTCCTTCTGCAGAGCAGCTGGTGGGTTTGAATTGCCACTCTTCTGATTAGCTGTCAAATGCTTTAGGCACTGTGCCAGCAGAGCTCCTTAAAGTGGCTAAAGCCCCCCATTTTGTAGAAGAAGAAACTGAAACTAAATGATTAACTGAAGCTAAAATAGGTGGCTCAGAATTACACTAGTGGAGCCAGAAGTTGAACCTAAAAGTTTTCTGATTCCAGGCTGTGAGCTTTTAACTACTTTTTTAGACTACTTCTACCATACTTGTGTTGTATTCTTTTTTGAATGATGCTCACCCAGTTTTCTATCAGCTATTAAAGAAAAAGAAGTCCTTTTTTAGTAAATGAATACCTTGTTTGAATACCACACTGAAATGTACAATAAAAAGAAATGAAGTTGGAAAAAGCCTGTGAAGTGGTATTTGATAGTGTTTTGCCATGAGGATGGCTATAATTGTCTTTCTGCCTCTCTCTCTCTCTGTTTGTGTGTATCTACTTATACAAGGAATGGCAATGTGAAAATAATGGTTATAAATAATAAACTTGGCATTCTAAGAATCTGGAGGTACAAATACATTTTAGAATGATAAATTGGAGATGGGAGAAGTAGTTAATTCAGCAGGAAACTTAAAGTGAAATGACTGTGGCTGGAAACTAACAATATGTGTACAGCGTGGAAAAGGAATAGCTTCGTGTATTATGGGAGATGATAACTTGGGGGCCATGACAGTTGAAAAGTCAGATATGTACAAGTATTGTTTCTGGGATATATGAAAAGGTTGTAAAACGATGTGAAAATAATCTTGTTATATTTGATCTCTATCATATATCATAGGAAGGAGCTCTGTTGGTATAGTGGATAAGACATGTGGCTGCTAACCAAAAGGTTGGTGGTTCAAACCACCAGCCACTCTGTGGAAGAAATATGAGGCAGTCTATTTCTGTAAAGATTTACAGTCTTAGAACCCAGTGGGAGTTGTTATGAGTCAGAATTGACTCAATGGCAGTGACTTTGGTTTTGGTTTGATCAGCTTTAGGCAGTCTTAGAAGCCACTGAATAGCTCTTGCAGATTTTTAGCTATTCTTTGCCAAAAGTATTTTCTCTTTCCTTTATACCTTTTTGTTTCCTTCTTTCCTCCATTTGTCATTTACCTTCTCTGTTAGACTGGGTTTTCTAGAGAAGCAAAACCAGTAAAGCTTATATATATGAGAGAGAGAAAGAGAAATTTATCTTAGGAAAATGGCTCACACACTTATAGAAGCTGGCAAGTCCCAAGTACTTGGTCAAACGTCAAGCTGGAGGCTTTTCCCGATTCATGCAGCTGCAGGGGCTGATGAGCTCAAGGTTGGCAGGCAGTATACTGGCTGTTGACTCCAAGGAATGACGAATCCCAGATCTACAGGCCAAATGGTGGATTGTTCGCTCATAGACAGTTGTAGGGAGCACAACGGAAGCCTGATCCACACAAGAATGTCTCCCCAGGATGTCCATAAATATACTGGAAGCAGGCCACACCCCTAGGGAAACTCCCTTTCAATGGATTGACTGCTCAAAACATATACACCTGATCCCATCATGAGAACAACCCACATCACAATTGCTTAAACCACGCAGAATTGTGGTCTAGTCAAATTGACACACAGTTCCAACTATCATACCTTCCCTCCATTTCTTCTAAACTTTTCTCTTAGGATGAGCATAGGTGTTGTTTAGCCCTAATGTTAGCAGTTGATTCCTGAAAGAGGAATATATCGTTTCATTATGAAGTACAGATATTTCCTAGTTTTTGAAACTTTGCTTTACATCACTTGTTTTTGTGAAAGACCTACCTTCGTACCTGTTTTTGCTAACTGAAAGAAATCCAAAGAAGATTTTCACTTTTATGAAAAAAGGCAAAAAGTGATACTAGTGTTCAGCGTTTGTTTTGCAACGAGCTAATGTTAAAGAGACATTATGCACCATGGGCAATGAGAGTTGTGCTGCCAAGCTCCTTCCCAGCCACTGTAGCCAACATCTCAGAATCAAGCCACAATAGCTTTGAACTGTCCGTGAGCACTATATGT
The DNA here is from genome assembly GCF_000298275.1 of Orycteropus afer afer. NCBI lineage: Eukaryota > Metazoa > Chordata > Mammalia > Tubulidentata > Orycteropodidae > Orycteropus > Orycteropus afer. The sequence goes on from NW_006922165.1 coordinate 1,500,675, forward strand.
TAGTGGTATTTTAGGTTTTATGCATTATTTGGTAGATTATTTTTTAGGGTCTGGGAATGCTCAAAACCATTTCCCATGTAAATTAACAATAATTGCTTCTTTGCTTTATACTATTCTGGTTTCTGAAAGGTTTCATAGGAATGTTGTACTTTCAAATAGTGGGGGAAACCTTTATTTAGTTTTTTCCTTAACAAACATACTTATTTTAGTGAAAACTATTCTTCAGAGTAGGTAATCACCTTTCAAGTCCACTTCTGGAACTACTTCTAATTCAGATGAAGACATACTAGAGTTAAGAGTGCTTGCCTGCCTTTTTATCATCTCACTTTAGTTACGGACTTAGACTCTGAATGACTTCTGTTACTTGAAAAAATCATATATTTTCTCCAAAGAGAAAGACTTATCACCTAAACAAATTCTTAGACTATATCTTAGGCTCTAGAAGTGGTTCTAAAACTGGACATTAAGTTTTGTGAAAATATAGCAGTATTTTTAGAATAATCCCACCTAAGATAACCACTAATTTTTTAAAAAATATTGTGTATTAGGTGAAAGTTTACATAGCAGATTAGTTTCTCCTTTAACAATTTTTATACAGATTGTTCTGTACCATTGGTTACTATTTTTACAATGTGTCAGCATTCTGATTCTTTCCATTTTATTTGTTCTGTTTCCATTGATCTAGCTTTCCTTTCCCTCCTTGCCTTCTCTATTTGCTTTTCGGCAAATGTTGACTGTTTGATCTCATATACTTAATTGTTTAAGGGAGTGCATTACTCACAGGTGATGCAGTTTATTTTGTAAGCCAGTCTGTTATTTGGCTGAAAGGTGACCTGTGGAAATAGCTTAACTTCCAAGTTCAAAGGTTATTTTAGGACTATAGTCTTGGGGGTTATTCTAGTCTCTTATCAGTTCAGTAGATGTAGCCTCTTTTAGGAATTTGAATTTTGTTCTACTGTTTTTCCCCCTTCTGTCCAGGATCTCTCTTGTGTCACTGGTCAGAACAGTCGATAGTGGTAGCTAGGCATCATCTAGTTCTTTTGATCTCCAAATAGAAGAGGTTGTTATTTGTGTAGGCTATTAATCCCAATAATTAGGCTACACACCAAACTAGGTTGTAGAACATTATGTTTTTGAACTATTTTGCATCAATTAATTAAGTTGTTCCCTGAGACTGGAGTCCCAAGTCTTCACCCAGTAAACCAATACCACAAGTTGTTTGGATATGTCTAGCAGGCTCCCCTAACTGTGTTCCCATGTGGTTTGTTACATTGTTTTTGTTTTTGTTAGGTGCCATTGAGTCAGCTCCCACTCATAGGAAACCTTTGTACAACAGAAGGAAGCACTACCTGGTCCTGCCCTAGCCGCATAATTAATCCCTGCTATACCTGAGCCCATTGTTGCAGCCACTGTGTCAATCCATTTAGTTGAGGGCCTTCCCCTTTTTCACTGACTCTCCACTTTACCAAGCATGGTTTTTTTTATATGTGTGTATACATATGCAACACACATGGATGTGTATATACAAATGCCTATGGAAACACTGTTTAAGAGCAAATGGCAGAGTCTATTTTGACATCCATTTTGGTCTTTATTCCCCCTGTCTTTTTAATGACATTTTCCTTTCTTAATGTATGATGTCCTTGATGTCATCCCACATCTGGGATGTCATTATCTGGTCTTTGGTCATTAGTGTTCAGTGCATCAATTGTATTTTTGAGATGGTCTCTAAATTCAGGTAGAATCAAGGTCATACTTTGGCTGCCATGGACTTGTTTTAATTTTTTTCAGCTTCAAGGAGAACTTGCATATGAGCAATCGATGATCTTTTCTGTAGTTTCTGACCTTGTTCTGACTGATAATATTGAGCTTCTCCATAATTTCTTTTCACGGGTGTGGTTGATTTGATTCTGTGTATTCAATCTGTCAAGGTCCATTTGTATAGTTGCTGTTTATTTTGAAAAAAGGTATTTCCAATGAATAAATTATTGGTCTTGCTAAATTCTATCATGGTATTTCTTACATCATTTCTATGACCAAGAAGGTATTTTCCAACTATCAATCGTTCTGTTTCCAGTATTTGCATTTTAATTATCAATAATTATCAAAGCATCTTGATCACATGTTTGATCAATTTCAGATGGCAGATGTTGGTAAGAAAAGTTTCTATTTCTTAATCTTTGGCATTAGTAGGAGCTCTGGTGGCGTAGTGCCTAAGGCATTTGACTGCTAACCAGAAGGCTGGCGATTCAAACCCCCCAGCCAATCCTCGGAAGGAAGATTGGGGAATCTACCTCCGTAGTGATACCACTTTGCAACCCCAAGGAGTGGTCGCTATGAGTTGGATCCAACTCGACAGCAGTAAGGTTTTTTTTTTTTTTTTTTTTTTGCATTAGTGGTTAGTACGTGATTTTGAATTACAGTTGTATTAACTGATTTCCTTATACCAAAAGCAAACCAAACTCATTGCCATGGAGTTGGATCTGACTCATAGTGACCCCTCCTTGGGTTTCCGAGGTGGTATCACTACGGAAATAGACTGCCTTTCGAGGAGTGGCTGGTGGGTTTGAACCGCCAGCCTTCTGGTTAGCAGTCAAATGCCTTAGGCACTACGCCATAGAGCTCCTGGTTTCCTTATAAGTGTACAGATATTATCCTATCACTAACAGCGTTTTACTTCAGGATAAAGCTGGAAGTGTTTTGGATGATGAATGTGACACCATTCCTCTTCAATTTGTCATTCCCAGCATAGTAGACTGTAAGTTTGTCTGATTCAAAATTGCCTGTACTAGTCCATTTCAGCTACTAATGCCTAGGATATCGATTTTTAAATGTTCCATTTCATTTTTGACGCTTCCATTTTTCCCTGATTCATACTTCATACCATGTTCTGACTATCAGTGGGTGTTTGCAGCTGTGTTTTCTTACTTTGACTCATGCCACATCAGCAAATGAAGGTCTTGAGAGCTTTACTCTATCCATGTGGACTCTACTGTCTGAGGAGGCAACTCTTCAGTAGTTGTATTTTGAGTACCTTCCAACCTGAGGGGCTCATCTTCTGGCACATTATCGGTCAGTGTTCTGCTGCTATTCATAAGGTTTTCACTGGCCAGCTTTTTCAGGAGTAGATCACCAGGTCCTTTTTCTGTTTTAAGCTGAAAGCTCCACTGAAATCTGTCTACCATGTATGACTTTGCTGGTATTTGAAATCTGGTTGCATAGCTTCAAGCATTACAGCAACAAGCACCACACGTAAAGAAAAAGGAAAAAAAATCCTCGCAAGTGGACTCCTAAGCAACATCATGATAAATGGAGAAATATTACAGTTGTCCAGAATTTCATTTACTTTGATCCACAGTCAGTGCCAGCCAGGAAATCAAACAACAGATTACATTGGGTACATCTGTTGTAAAAGACTTTCTTAAAGTGTTAAAAACCAAAGATGTCACTTTGAGGACTAAGGTGCACCTGACCCAAGCCATGATATTTTCAGTCACTACATATGCATGTGTGTGGTGTAGTAAATTACTTAGTGGGGCTTTTCTACCCATAAGTCTTTGTAAACTCTAAGGTGGGATTTTCTATGAGCAGCTGAGGAGCTCCTGATTGCTGAAGTTGTCCACCTGGAGTATTTCTGTTGGGAGTGGCACAAAACAGTGTTCTGGGAGGTGCCCACTCTCTCTCAAGTGCTTA
>NW_006922165.1:1504752-1510742 GCF_000298275.1 Orycteropus afer afer
CTTGGGTTACTGCTGGTAATCCTGTAAACCTCTTGTGGGGTTCTAGGAGGTCAGAATATGTGGCCTCCTTGCCGTTTTTGTAATGTGAAAGCTGGACAATGAAAAAGGAAGATTGACGAGGAGTTGATGCATTTGAATTATGGTATTGGCAAAAAATATGCAGTATACCATGGACTGCCAGAAGAATGAACACATCTGTCTTGGAAGAAGTACAGCTAGAATGCTCCTTGATGCGTGAATGACCAGATTTTGTCTCATGTACTGTGGACACTTTATCAGTAGGGATCAGTCCCTGGAGAAGAATTTCTTGGCTGCTGCTTCCATGGGCATTTATGGATCATAGTAAAATGAAATCTTTGACAATTTCAATCTTTTCTCCATTTATCTTGACATTGCTTATTGGTCCAGTTATGAGGATTTTTGTTTTCTTTACGTTGAAATGTAATCCATAATGAAGGCTGTATCTTTGATCTTCATGAGTAAGTGATTCAAATCCTGTTACTCATAAATTATTCCTGTTGATGGTACCTCACATAACTCTTGGGTTCTCTTAATTTTTCTTTTATCTGAATGTTCCTCAAACAAAGTAGTATCAAAAGATTTGCCCTCAATTTTGCTGATTCTTCTGTTGATTCAGTTCTACTTCTGTGTCTTTCCAATGAGTTACCTATTGCTGCTTTTTATTGTTAATCTTCTGAATTACTGGTTTGTTGTTTTTGTATGGTTTCTAATGGTCTGTTGAGTCATTTTGTTCTTGTATTATTTTTCTGAATTCTTCTAGTGTTTTTTCATATGTTTTCCCTGATCTCTTTAAAGATCCTAAATATAAGGTGCTTTTTTTTTTTTTTTAATTCCTTCTGGAGTAGTTCTATTATTGTTTCTTCCTCTTGAAGGCTTTCTTTTCCATATTTTGCTCACTTGTTTGAACTATCTTATCCTGTTTTACACATGATTTGTTACTGTCTGCTGTCTTCCAGGCATTAAGGTGTTGTTTTGGTTACCTAGTGCTGCTCTGATAGTAATATACCACATATGGGAATGGCTTGAACAAACAGTAGTTGTTTCTCTTACAGTTTTGGAGGCTAGAAGTCTGAATTCAAGGTGCCATGCTCTCAGGGCTGGGTGAAAGCCCCTTGACCTTGGGCTTCAGCTCTGCCTCTTGTTCTTGGCCCACTGAAGCTAGAGGTATCTCTTTACTCAGGCAGCTGCTGGCTGCTGAGGCAAACAAGCCCAAGGTTGATGAATAAAATGGCATAGTCCCGATATTACCAAACCACATAGCAGGCCATTGATTCAAGTCTATTAAAATTCCTAAGATTGGCAGAGCATGGCAGGGTGCTAAACAATGACTCGGCTACATGCAGGAGTCAAGCATGCCAAAAGCTGGAAACCTTCTTCAAGGTTGCTTCTTATGTACTAGAAGCTGCCCACATCCCTAAAGCAGCTACTCAGCTGCTCCAGTAGATTCCACCATGGAATTGATTGCCAATCTCACCATGGGGAATGACTACATCCAACTGCCCAGCCATTCAACCAGGCCCAGCCAAGTTGGCAACAACCTTAACTACCATGTTGTTGTTGTTATGTGCCGTCGAGTTGGACCCAACTCATAGCAACTCCTCCTTGGGTTTCTGAGGCAGTATCGCTACGGAAGTAAATTGCCCCATCTTCCTTCCGAGGAGTGGCTGGTGGGTTTGAACCGCCAGCCTTCTGGTTAGCAGTCAAGTTCCTTAGGCACTATGCTACCAGAGCTCCTTTAACTACCATGTTGTTGTTGTTGTTGTTTAGTGACCCCTCCTTGGGTTGCCAAGACAGTATCACTACGGAAGTAGATTGCCCAAGCTTCCTTCTGAGGAGTGGCTGGTGGATTTGAACCTCCAGCCTTCTGGTTAGCAGTCAAGTGCCTTAGGCACTATGCTACCAGAGCTCCTTTAAGTACCATAGGTATTATTTACTTATGTATTTATTAATTGATCATATTGACGAGGGGGGTGGTGGATATCACTGGGTGGGGGAAGCAGAGAGCTCGTACTTATTTGTTTTGTCCTGATTTTTTTGTTTTGTTTTGTTTTGTTTTAGTATATCAAAGTAGGATGAGCATGCTCTTCTCATCACTGGTCTGGTGGCACAGGAGCTCCCACCACCTGTTGCTGGGTTGGTGGGGCAGTGGTGGGCAGAATGAGCGTGTTTTGTTATTCACCTGGTGTGTGGGACATCTTGGGGTGGGTGTGCTGCGTGGTCATGACTGCTGTTTGTCAGGTCCAGTACTGCAGGAGGGCAGGGCATGGGTGGGATGGGTGAGGCACACATGAACTCAGTTCTGCTTTCTGGATGGGTGCCATGGCAGACAGAGGGGCACTCTGCTGCTGGGTGGGGTGGTGGGTGAGGGGTGTGATGGATGGAAGATGGGGGCTGTGCTGGGCCCAGCAGCACATGAGCCACTAGCCAGGTGGGTGAGGCTGTGATTGAGGGATGTGACAATTGACTGGTGGTGCTAGGTGCTCTCTGCTGCTAGATGATTGGTTAGTGTGGCTTGTGGGAGAATTTAATGGGCTGCTGGGTACATGGGGTGTTCTCTACTGTTTGCTGTGTTGGTGGGACAGCATGTTGGGGATGTGGTGGACCATCAGGGACATGAGGGTGCTGACTCTCACTTGCCAGGTGGACTGGGTGACGGGGGGGGGGGAACATCACTAGATGGCGGAAGGAGGGAGCTCATACTGTGGTACCCAGATAGGCAAGGTGATGATGGTGGTGGTTCATGCTGCTACTCACCAGGATGGTGGGGGCAGGGGAATCATTCTCCTTTGGTCACTGGACATGGGTCCCTGGATGCTTCCTGTTGGCTGCAGCCAACATTTGAGACCTGGCCCTGACCAAGTATGAGGAGTGGGGTGCTGCTCGGAGTCTGGTTGGATAGGGGACCTTCTGCTGACCCTGTATGGATCTATTACTCCATATGTACCACCCACTCTAATGGTCATGGACTGTTGCTGGTGAGTAGTCTTGTCTCTGGCTCCTGGATCCTCCTTGCTCTGTGGATGCCAGGATCCATAGAGCTCTTGCCATCCTCCTTGTACTTTCCCTCCTTTGATCCAGTTTATGTCCTGCTCACTGTACTAGATTCCAGGTGTGTATGTTTGCACAGTTTTTTCTGGCTTATTGGGAATTCTGTGAAGTTGCTTTCCTGTGTGCTTCACATGAGATCATTGCTGGCTTTGTCTCAAGGTGGCCATGCTGTGCTGGGTCAGTTGGCAGGGTGCCTGTGCTATGTATCTTTCCTGTTCTCTGTTGTCCTTCAGTTTCTCTGTCCAGTTGGTGTTTGATCTAATTCTTTTTCCTTCCATTTGATGTTCAGGGTTCCACGATTATCATCTGTATCTGTTTCACTTGGTTTCTTGGGTCTTTGCTGTAGAGGGACAGTATGGTGTATCTGAGTAAGCCATTATCTTGGGCCATCTCCTGTAATTCTTTCTTGGGATGCTGATTAGAAATCTTTGCCTTAGAGAAGAGGAATATTACTCTTTGTTTAATATCTTTTGTTTATTTAGCATGTAGTAATTTACAAAGCACTTTTACATACATTCTCACTTTATTTTCACCTCAACCATGTCAAGTTGGTTAAACAGATAACACTATCATGCTAGAATTGAGTAAATGGAGATTTAGGTAAAGTGCCTCATACAAAATTATATACCTAAAAAGGGATGGGTCAAGAATTCAAACCCCAAGTAAAAAAGAGTCATTGAGGGTTAAGCCAGTGCCTTATATTCCCCAGCAGGGCTAGGAACTTACCTGTTTTGTTTTAGAGTACTGCTTCCAGCGTTTGAGGCAGTGTCAGGTACATAGATACCATAATTGTTGGCATTTATTGAGTGCTACTTTGGCAAGGTTTTATGCTTTATAGATAGTATTTCTATGTTAGTGTCTTTTTTTTTTTTTTTCTATTAACAAATAAATAGTTTTGGAAACCAGCACAAGTAATTAGTCCAAGGTCATCCAGGTAGTAAAAGGAGAAACTCAGGATTTATAATCCAAGTAATTTGACTCTAAAGATTATACTTCTTTCACTGTAGTGACAATGGCTATGTGACATTGGCTGCTGGTGGTGCTATTGAAAGGAGATAGGCATATGGATTATTAAGTATTTATCTTGGCAGTTTTAAGGTAGAGTTCTATCCCATATGGAGATGGAGCTGTATATTAGGATTTCCAAATGTTTTAGGGGTAGAATAGAACTCCAGGAAACTGACTTTGGGCTTTGGTGCTACAGGTACTTTTGACAAAAGGGTTACAAATGTATGTCTTTTCCATATGGGTAAGTGTCCATTGTAGATCATTTCTTAAAGTCATGTTTACAGTTTTATTTTTCTTTGTCTGTATTTCCTAATTTTTCTATGTAGACCTGCCATCAGGTCAATTCCAAATTATAGCAACCCTATAGGACAGAATAGAACTGCCACATAGAGTTTCTGAGGCTGTAAATCTTTACAGAAGTAGACTGCTTCATTTTTCTTCTATGCAGTGGCTGGTAGGTTTGAACTGCTTACCTTTTGGTTTCAGGCTGAATGCTTTAACCACTGCACCACCAGCACTCCTTATATATTTTTTTCCTATAGTGCATACTGATTGCTTTTAAAATTAAAACTTTAATTATAAAAGTAACAGCTAAACATTCTTGAAATAAAAATTTGAATAATAAATTGATGGAATGAAAGTTTTTCCTATTCCCTCATTCTCTACACTTGTAGTTAATTCACAAGGTAGTTATTGGGAATAAAGGAAATATATTAGGAAGCTATAAACCTGCTCTGTCTACTAACATGGTAGCCACTTAGGTCATGTGACTATTTATATTGGTTAAAATTAAATAAATAAATAAATAAAAATTCAGTTCCTCAGTCTACCAGCCACATTTCTAGTGCTCAGCAGCCACATGTGGCTTGCGGTTACTTTATTGGACAGCACAGATATGAAGTATTTCCATCATTGTATAAAGTTTTTTTTGGCCAGCCCTGATAAAACTTTCAAATGCTATATGATTGGTAATAAAATTATGCTATTGAACCAAGGTTTTGAAAATCTCTGTGTTCCCCATGGTGCCTAGCCATTTTTGTTTTAGCCAATAAAATATTTATAAACAGAATAGGCAGAAAGTCTGCACAGACCCTCTTCAACAAAGAAAAGGGAAACCAATTAACACAGACACAGAAGATAATCCTGGACCCCTGAGCTTGAAGGGAAGGATAAAGAAGTGGACTAAACCCCAACTAGCAGAAGAATTTGCATGAAAATACCAAAAAAGGAGACATACGGACCTGCGGTCTGACAGCGATCCTGAGTGATCCTGACGGCACAGACAGCTTGGAGATTCCCGAGTGGTGGTAGGATCTAAGAATTAACCTAAAAATCACCCTGCTAGCCAGGGACTGCTTGGAGGACTGCTCTGGTGGCTGTGAATAAAAGGGGAAGCAGCAGTGAAGAGGAAGACAGGCTGAGCTATGGACTTTTGCCTGTCTGGAGGGCGCCGCCATTTTGAATGTTTACAGGCAGCTTGACCATTTTGGATATTTAAAGAGACAGCGCTCTCCGAGATTCCAAGGGCTTAAGAAGAGGTTCTGCTTTCCAGTAACCCCAAGGACACTCCAGACCTGCGCGACTGAAAAGGTGCGATATTCCTCTTGTTACTCTTATACCCCACACCCGCTTGGTGAATGGAGGTGCAGCCACCCCCCACTCCCACCCACCTTCTGGGCCCGTAGGAACTCCATCCCAGTCTGTGTGCTGGGATGGAGCCTGGGTGCCCTGCCCTGTCCTCTGCTGATTTTTTTTCTTTTTCTTTTTTCTGGTGTTTAGTTTGCTTGTATTTGGCTGTTTTAAAACTATTATTATTAATAATACTTTTTACTATTCTTCCCCTCCCAGGTCCTAGTTTACACCTTTTTTTTTTTTTTTCCCTGTTCCTGGTTAAAAAATTTTTTTTCTCTTTT
>NW_006922165.1:1511232-1512403 GCF_000298275.1 Orycteropus afer afer
AATACAAGAACAAAATGACAAAATAAATGAAAAATTAGAAATGATTCTAAATCTACAGATAGAAATCCAGAAGATTAATACTAAATTGTCAGAAATGGATACCACATCGGAAGGGCAAAGGGGTAGAATTGATGCAATGGAAAACAGAATTAATGAGATTGAAGACAAATACCCGAATACTTTTCTGGAAAGGGATCAATCAGAAAAAAAAATCAAAATGAAGAAAGCCTAATGTTCATGTGGGATACCATCAAAAGGAATAACTTATGTGTCATTGGAATTCCAGAACAGGAAGAGAAAAATAAACCCCCTGAGAAAATTGTCCAAGATTTGCTGGGGGAGAACTTCCATGATATGATGAAAGAGGAAAATATATCCATTCAGGAAGTCCAACGAACCTCAAACAGGATAGACCCCAAAAGAAAATCACCGAGACATATCATCATCAAAATCACCAAAACCAAAGACAAAGACAGAATCATGAAAGCAGCATGGGAAAAAACAAAAAGTTACCTACAAAGGACAGCCAGTAAGAATAAGCTCTGATTTCTCAGCAGAGACCATACAAGTGAGAAGGCAATGAGATGGTATATATAAAACCCTGAAAGAGAAAAATTTTCAACCAAGAATTATATGCCTGGCAAAATTGTCCCTCAAATATGATGGTAAAATTAGGAAATTTCCAGATAAGCAGAAATTAAGGGAATTTGTTAAAACCAGATCAAACTTACAAGAGATGCTAAAAGGAGTGCTTTGAACAGAGAACTAAAAATAGCAAATAACAACCGACCATTAATACACAAGACAGCATAACCCAGAAACCACAGCTATGGATATATCCAAAGTAAAATGAGCTTTTACAAAATGGTAAACAGGGAACCAGAGACTTCAATTGGCAAGTGAGGACAACTACAAACAGAAAGAGGGAAACGTCTGTGTAGTTACAGAACTTCTAAATGGTGAGGAAGTTAAGAGAGTTGCAAGATAGAATGGACTGTTCTAAACTTGGGAAGCAAATTATAAATCATAGGGTAACCTCAAAGAAAAAATGATAAACCTTCATATCACAATAAAAAATAGGACAAACACAGATACTCAGTGTGATAGTTGAAGATGTGTCAACTTGGCTGGACTCCACTTGTGAGTGGTGGTTCCCATGATGGATCACATG
>NW_006922165.1:1513869-1515466 GCF_000298275.1 Orycteropus afer afer
ACTCAGGATCATTAGCTATTAGAGAAATGCAAATCAAAACAACAATGAGATACCATCTTGCTTCAGCACCAGTAGCAAAGTTCAACAAGACAGAAAATAACAAATGCTGGTGAGGTTGTGGAGAGATTGGGACTCTTATACACTGCTGGTGGGACTGTAAAATGGTAAAGCCATTGTGGAAAGCAGTATGGTGATTCCTTCAAAAGTTGGAATTAGACATATTGACCCAGCTATTCAATTATTAGGTATATATCCTAAAGAAGTGAGAGCCATGACAAGAATGGACATAATGCACACCCATGTTCATCGCAGCACTGTTTACAATAGCCAAAAGATGGAAACAGCCTAGGTGTCCATCAACTGAGGAATGGATAACCAAACTATGGTACATACACACAATAGAATACTATGTAATGCTAAAAAATAACGTAGAATCTGCAAAACACCGCATAACGTGGATTAACTTGGAGGACATTATGCTGAGTGGAATAAGTCAATCACAAAAGGACAAATACTATATTAGTCCGTTATTGTAAAAGTTAAGGAAAGGTTTATCTATAGAAGGAAATTTTCTTATTGGTTACCAGGAGTGGGAGGGGAGAGGAGGGAACGCTGTTGGATAGATAGAGATGAGTATTTATTTGGGTGAAGAGAAGGGCAGTGTACCAAATGTGAGTGATCAGTATAGTGGCATTGAGGAAGAGAAAGACATAGAGAGGTACATGGGAAGTACAGACAACAAAGATGAACCCTATTGCACATATAGTATGGCGTTGTCAGTGAAGGCTAACATGGGTGGATAGATGGGTGGACAGGCTGAACTATTAGGTATGTCTGTGAAGTGGGGAGTATACCCAAGAACATGTATAGGGTTGGCAGACAATGGTCATATAAGTTTTATGTGTATGATCTAAATTCCCAGGTGTATAGTGGAACTGACAAGGGGTAAGGTGGTAGTCACTACTTGACCACAGCCAGCTACCCAGAGGGACCGAGTAGTTGAACTTGTGGGCTCGGGAACATAATCTCAGAGGACATCAAGCTCAATTGGCATAACGTACTACAGAAAACAGCCCCAGGGTTACAGGTGAGGAGAGACAACTCAGGGACGCCCAAAGCAGCAGGCTGGAAGAGCAGGAGAATGGGGATTAAAAGCCAGGAACCTGGACGGAAGAGCAGTCAGCCCCGGGGATACAGGTGAGGAGAGACAACTCAGGGACTCCCAAAGCAGCAGGCCGGAAGAGGAGGAGAAACGGGATTAAAAGCCAGGAAGCCAGAGAGAAGAGCAATCAGCCTAAGGGATTAGGTGAGGAGAGGAAACTCAGCCTGCCCAAAGCAGCAGGACGGGAAAGTGGGAGAAAGGATAAAAGCCAGGAACCCAGACAGAAGAGCAGTAAGCCCCAGGGGATACAGGTGAGGAGAGACAACTCAAGGACACCCAAAGCAGCAGGCCATAAGAGCAGGAGAAGGGATTAAAAGCCAGGAAGCAGACAGAGAAACAGTTTGCCACAGGGATCCAGGTGGGGGTGAAAGGAGAGGTCTCCAACAGCAGGACAGACTTGTCTGTCGGTTTGTCCTACTGTGGTGACATGTAGAC
>NW_006922165.1:1516158-1520627 GCF_000298275.1 Orycteropus afer afer
ATCTATACGCCTACAAGGAAGACCCGTTAATATGACTGTTATTCAAATTTATGCCCCAACCACCAAAGCCAAAGATGAGGAAATTGAAGAATTTCATCAGCTTCTACAGTCTGAAATTGACCAAACATGCAATCAGGATGGTATCACAAATGCAGTGGCCTTAACAAACAGAAGTTTATTCTCTTACAGTTTGGGAGGCTAAAAGTCCAAGGTCAAAGTGCCAAGCTCTAGGGGCCCTCAACAGGATGGATTGACACAATGGCTGCAACAATAGGCTTAAGTATAGAAAGGATTGTGAGGATGGCAGGACTGGGCAATGTCTCGTTCTGTTGTGTACTTAGAGTCACTATGAGTTGGAGCTGACTGCTGCACCTAATAACAGCAGCAACACTGTATATAATTTAGAGTTTATTTACAACTGGTTTCAGAGGATAACTTTTGATAATTTTATCATTTTACTTCTCTTTAGTTTTTCTGTAGCACTAATTCTCCAGTTAATTTTGTTACTTGGTTAAAAGTCGATATGGCAAAAGTTGAATAGTTGTTAGGTTGACTTTTAAATTATTTCTCATACTACATATAATTGAGAATTAACCATATTTTGTTAAAGTTTTCTATTTCTGAATTATCTGGACCAATACATTCGTCTTAATGAACAACCTGAGCTTAGTTTATGAATTTGAAAAGAGAATTTATAAATGTCTAGCACAACAGCTTTTACAGATATCAGGTAATTTTTGAAATACAGAAGTGTTTTTGATTATTATTTCTATTTTTTTATTGACTGTTCTATTTATGAAAGGAGATTTAATATACTTTGAACTTATTCTGTGGTAAATGATATACTGCTTAATATCATTTTTATTGGATTGTAAGGAAAGGGATTTTTTTTTTCCATATTAGGAAAAGTGTCATTAAAACATTTTTTTAAATTGAGACAGAAGCATCTATATTTTGGATATTATTTTCAACTCTTGAGATGTCTAGAATCCCTAGGTGATGTAAAAAATTTACACACTTCTCTGCTAAAGCAAAGAAGGCAGGTTCGAGTCTACCCAGAGACTTTTTGGAAAAAAGGCTTCGTGATCTACTTCTGAAAAATCAGCCATTGAAGACTCTATGGCTTATAGTTTTAATTTGACATACATACAGTTGCCATGAGTCAGTATCGACTTGGTAGCCACAGGTAACAGTTTAAACATATTTATGTAGTTATTTAATTAAGTCACTCTGTGTTTTAACTAGGTGCCCTTGTAGGACAGTGGTTAAGCACTAAGCTGCTAACCGAAAGGTTGACAGTTTGAGCCCACCAACTGCTCTGTGGGAGAAAGATGTGACAATCTACTTCTGTAAAGATTTATAGCCTTAGACAGTTCTGCTCTGTCTTACAGGGTCACTATGATTTGGAATTGACTGAGGGCAATAGGCTGTGTGTGTGTTTAATTGTTGTTGTTGTTGTTGTGTGCCATCAAGTCGGGCCCAACTCATAGTGACCCCTCCTTGGGTTGCTGAGGCAGTATCACTACGGAAGTAGATTGCCCAACCTTCCTTCTGAGGAGTGGCTGGTGGGTTTGAACCGCCAGCCTTCTGGTTAGCAGTCAAATGCCTTAGGCACTATGGTACCAGAGCTCCTGTGTGTTTAATTAGTTTTTTAAATTATTAACAAGTCAATTCAACTTTAAAAAAATAATGAAATTAAAGCAGATCTAAGCTAACACCAACAACTCAAAACATGTTCTCTTCCTGTTTCTTGACGAGCGAGAAAAGATGCACATATTCCAGTAGATTTAATGGAAAGGAAACACAAGTACTTTCTTTCATCTTTAGCATGGTAACCCAGTTTCTGGGATACCAATGATGTAACACTAAAAAAAAAAAATAAGCAAGAGCGGATCAAAGCAAGCCCAGTTTTGCGACTTTTTGCTCTCAGTGTTCTGTATTGACCTGTTGCAAAAAGGGCTTGCAGGAGGTGTCATCTGACTTCCTCTCACTTCAAAAGGGGAAAGGAGAATCCAGAACATCAATAGTCAAGGCTGATACTGATGAGGCAGAGGTCAAGCATGCTACCACCACCCTCCAACTTTTTTACAAATTCTGATACCAACTGTCCCTCCCACTCACTCTACTTCTCTGCTGGGTTCGATAATTAGTTGCAATGGCCACACAGAACTCAAAGATAACACTATTACAGGGTTTAATAGGGAAGTAATAGGTTTCGTTTTAGTTTCAAGAGCACTCAAGATAACAGTTCTTGGATCACGACTGCTTCCCTTCAGCCATGCCCATAGGCATGCCTATCTTTAGCCATCAACTCCTTGGCCTGGACTCTGTTCTTCTCCAGCAGGTGTTACAGTGTTCTTTTAGCTCTGCCAGTAGGTGCCCAGAGAAGCACCCACTCCACCAGCAAGTCTCCTGCCCAAAGGTGCTAAGCTTTCTTGCTTCAGCCCATTGCTATGTCTTGTATGTTCTCTTGGTTCTGCTGCATCTGTTGCTGCAGTTTTTCTGTCTCCATCTATTGCCAGCTCTTGTTGGCTTTTGCCACCTCAGCAAAAGTGTTCAATGCGTTAAAGCTACTCTTCAGATGGTCTCTAAATTCAGGTGGGATATAATCTGCATCTGAAAAATTGGCCACTGAAAACCTTATGAATAGCAGTGAAATAGTGTATGATACTGAGCTAATGCAATTTTGGCAGCAATACCAGAAAAATGATGTTGTGTTTTCAGTGAATAGTATCTAGGGTTGTGCTTGAAGTACACCAGCTAGGAACTAAACCAGGTAAAAATTGTACCAGTCAACTGTCACTGCAACTACAAAGGGAAAAACAGTAATCCTCGGGAGGAAGGTCAGGCAATCTACTTCCGTAGTGATACTGCCTTGGAAACCCAAGGAGGGGTCGCTATGAGTTGGGTCTGACTTGATGGCACAATAACAACAACAACATGGTATAGAAACTTTGCAGAAGCCAATTTAACCAAGCCATCAAGGTAAATAATACTAGTAATAAGACATATCAACATCATAAAAGATTGTCCAAGCTGTTAAAGGATTGGCTATACTGAAAGCTACGTGGCTAATACATGGCTAACAGCCACCACCCATCTGTCAGTGGAGGTGTATGTGTTACTGTGACACTGAATAGGATTCATCAGGAGCCCATTGTGCATTGACCTCACTTGTTAGTAGCTAACACCAACAACTCAAAACATGTCTTTCTAGTTCAGTTTGATCATTTAGATCCAGGATACTCAAGAAGCAACTGAAATCCAGTATATTTGTGCATCATTTAATGTCCACCATATGTTCTGTGAAGTAGGATGTTACATGATTTGGACATCGTGCAAACACCATATCATAGTCTGGTCCAGCTTTTTCTTTAAGCATTTTGAACAAGCATCATGCCTTAACAGTGGTAATCAATGTACTGAGAGGGATTCACTTTTGTGTTTGGTCCTCAATACATGTCACTAGCAATTCTCCATATTTCATTTTTGTTAGCCTGTACCCTTCAGTGGAGCCAGTCCTTTAACAGCTTGGAGAATTTATTTTTTGATGTTGAGGATTGTCTTAATTGTCAAGTGCAACATGCCTAAATTGAGAGCAATAGCATTCACTGATTTTCTACCTTTGTGTTGTTTATTGATAACCTTTTTTTCACTATCAAATTGATATTTCTCCTTTGCCTCTTGCTGCTGCTATCACTCACACTGCTTTTGGTGTGTTTGGGAGTCATGATACACTTCATGGTAATGTTTTCCAAAGAAAATTAAATGGGGTGATAGCACTACAACATTCAGGAGACCCATGTTACACAAGATTCGATGCTGCTGCCTATGAGTCAAAATATACACTGTTGTACACTAAACTTTTTAGAAAATATAGTATAGTACATACATGAGCCAATAACATATACCTTTGTTATGACTGTTAAGACATATGTATTATAGGTTATATAGGTAGTGTTCTATTATATGCCTGTCAGCACAATTGCTTTGTATATGAGGAATGTGAGATATATGTGTTGTGTGCAGGAAGCTGTTGCTATAGCTACATCTCCAATCAGGATTTCTGAACTCTGTTATAACCTTATGAGACCACAGACATGTATGTAGTCAGACATTGCCCAAATGGATGTAAATGCAGGGCATGACTAGATACTAAAATGTTTCACTGCACTTTTCTGACATATAGTTAAATCTTATGGGAGATACTTTGAATCTATGTAAAATTTCTTCTCAAACTTGTTGTTGTTGTTGTTGTTGTTAAGTGCCGTCGAGTTGTTTCCGACTCATAGCGACCCCATGCACAGCAGAACAAAACACTGCCCTATCCCGTGCCAGCCCCACAATCCCTGCTATACTTGAGCTCATCATTGCAGCCACCATATCAATCCATCTCGTTGAAGGCCTCCCCCTCTTTCGTCGACCCTCCACCCTACCAAGCATGACATCCTTTTCCAGGGAATGGTCCC
>NW_006922165.1:1542134-1560585 GCF_000298275.1 Orycteropus afer afer
TGTGGGTGTGTTTGTGTCTTATGGGGACTGTTGTTGTCTCCCACTCATTTAGACACAAACTGCAATTGAATAACTATAAAAAAACTAAAAGCCATGGACAAAAAACACACCATGTAATCACACAGGAACAGTAACCAAAAAAAGAAAAAAGGGAAAAAGAAGAAGAAAGAACAAGAAAACCTGCAATATCTGGGGTATAGGGCACTGAGAAAAAAAAAGTAGAGGGGAATAATGAAGGAAAATGCAGAAAGAAAACAAGGAATGGGGTTAACCACGAGAAAAAAGGGGGAGGAAAAAAAAACTTAATTAAAAAAAAAAAAATTCCAACCAGGAACATGGAAAAGAAGAAATGCCGAAAACTAGGACCTGGGAGGGGAAGATTAAGAATAATAGTAAAAAGGGCAAAAGTATTCATAATAATAGTTGTTTTAAAACAGACGTATATAAGCAAACTAATCACCAGAAAAAAGGGGAAAAGAAAAAATAAAAAAAGAGAAAAATAAAAAAAAAAATTGGTGGAGGACAGGGCAGGGCAGGGCACCCAGGCTCTATCTGAGCACACAGACTGTGATGGAGTTCCTGTGGGCCAAGAAGGTAGGTGGGAGTGGGGGATGGCCGCACGTCCGTTCATCACGCGGGTATGAGATATAAGAATAACGAGGAAAGTGGTACCTTTTCAGTCTTTCAAATCCGGAGAGTCCTTGCAGTTGCTGGAAAGCAGAACGTGTTCTTAAGCCCCAGGAATCTGTGAGAGCGTTGTGTCTTTAAATATCCAAAATTGTCAAGCTGCTTTTAAACCTTCAAAATGGCAGTGCCCTCCGGACCAGCAAAAGTCCACAGCTCAGCCTGCCTTTGTCTTCGCCTTCTCCGTTTATTCCCCAGCCACTAGAGCAGTCCTTTGTGCAGTCGCTGGGTAACAGGGCTCATCTGTACTTCAGTACTTTGAGATGCCACCTTTGTTTTATACTAAAATTTTCTCATATAATTGGGTGTAATTCTGGACTGGTAACATAGTGCCTAAGATACTTGACTGCTAACCAGAGGGCTGGTGGTTCAAATCCACCAGCCACTCCTCGGAAGGAAGGTTGGGCAATCTACTTCCGTAGTGATACTGCCTTGGAATCCCAAGGAGGGGTTGCTATGAATCGGGTCCGACTCGATGGCACATAACAATAAAAACAAATTCTGGACTGTTTATTCTAATTTACTGGTCTGTTTGTCTATACATGTCCTGGTACAACACTCTTTTAATTATAGATGTGTTATGTTTTAATGTCTGTTAAAAGAACTCACTCTCATAGTTTTTCTGTTCAGTGTTTTCCTAGCTATTCTTGCTTATTATTATTATTTTTTTTTTTTTCAAATGTGCACTTTAATATCAGCTTGCCTAATTCTATGAAATTTCCTGTTGGTGTTTTATTGGGATTACATTGACTTTATAAATTAACTTAAAGCAAAACAAACCAAACTCACTGCCATGGAGTCGGATCCAACTCATAGTGACCCCTCCTTGGGTTTCCGAGGCAGTATCACTATGGAAGTAGATTCTCCAGCCTTCCTTCTGAGGAGTGGCTGTTGGGTTTGAACCGCTAGCCTTCTGGTTAGCAGTCAAATGCCTTAGGCAACACCACCAGAGGTCCCCTAAATTAATGTAGGGAGAGAGAAAAACAAAAAGTAAACCAGTTGCCATCAGATTGATTCTAACTTGTGACAACCCCATTTGTCTCAGAGTACAACGCTGTGCCATAGTGTTTTCATTTTTAGAAGTAGATGGACAGGTCTTTCTTTTAAGGTGCCTTTGAGTGACTAAAACTTCCAGCCTTTCAGTTAGCACACTAACCCTGAGTTCCACTGAGGGACTTCAGCTTTGGGAGAACAGACATCTCTATAATATGGTATCAAAGAATGAGGATGTCTTTCCATTTGCTCAAGTTTCTTTAGTTTCAATCATGTTTTAGTTTTTTTTATACAGGTTTTACACATTGTTTATTTAACTTATTCCTAAATATTTAATCTTCCTTGTTGCTATTGAAAGTGGAATTTTTCTTATGCCATTATGTTCTTTATTTACTGTTTGTGTATGTGATGGCTATTGATTATTGTATTTTAATTTTGTGTCCTGCTACTTTGCTGAATTATTTTAATTTCAAGTTAATTTTATGATGCTTTTTGTTTTTTTTCAGGTATACTGTCATAGTATCTATAATCAAAGATAGGTTTAATTTTTCTGTATCTATTATTCCTCTAATTGTTTTATTTTGTCTGATTACATTTGGCTAAAACCTCTAGAAAGGAGCCCTGGTGCTATGACGGTTACGTGCTTGGAAGCTAATGGGCAGTTTGAACCTGTGAGCCACTCCACAGGAAAAAGATGTGACAGTCTGCTTCAGAAAAGATTTATAGCTGTGGAAACCGTATGGGACAGTTGTACTCTGTCCTGCAGGCTTGCTTTGAGTTCTGATTAACTCAGCAGCGTTGGGTTTGGGACATACCTCTAGTCCAATGTTGAATAGTAGTGGAGATGGTTGGCATCTTTGTCTTGTTCTTGATCTTAGTGGATATGACCGTATTGTTTCTTTATTAATAAAATGCTGGGTATAGAACTATAATTCATCATATTAAGAATGTTTCCCTTGATTCTTATTTACTTGAGTATTGAATTTTAAATGAGTGTTGAATTCTGTCAAAAGATTTACCAGTATTTATGAAGAAAACCATGTTTTCCTCCTTAGATTTATGAATACATGATATTTTTTACATTTCCTAGTTGAACCAACTTTATATTCCTAGAGTAAATTCCACTTAGTCATGGTGCATTTTTGTTTTTAATACGATATTGGATTCTTTTGGCAAACAGTTAGTAAAAAAAATTTGTTTCTTTGCATTATATTACCTGACGTGCTGTCTCATAATTATTCGTTGGTGTTTCCATCTCCCTGACTAGATTGAGGGGAGCTCTGGTGGGGTAGTGCCTAAGGCATTTGACTCCTAATCAGAAGGCTGGCGGTTCAAACCTACCAGCCACTCCCCAGAAGGAAGGTTGGGCAATCTACTAACATAGTGATGCCGCCTCAGAAACCCAAGCAGGGGTCACTGTGAGTCGGATCTGACTCCACAGCAGTGGTTGCAGTTTTGACTAGATTGAGAGCTCTTAAACTTGATTTTCCTCTTCTCTTCCCTTAGTGCCTACCTAGCACAATTCTTCATATATAGTTGGGATTCTGTAAATGTTTGTTAAATAAGTTAGAAGCAGAAAATGCTTATTAAACTTTTAATGAATGAAATATTAGACAATTATCAGACATACCTGTTTTCAGTACTAAAAAGCACTAGCCAGTGGAGGTGTGGGAAGTCTGTGTTCTGTTCTGGAACTTTGGTTTTGTATAAGCCATAAAAAACTACACTGTGGTTTCAAGCATCTTTGGATTTCAGGTTTTTTGTCAGTTAAGTGGGCACTCTGATCTTTTAAATTCTATTCCATATCCAAAAGGATTTTATGAAACTTGTTTTTAATTTGAAGTAGGTATTTTTGTATTGTGCATAAGTACTTTTCCTGAGGGTTTTTTTTTTGTTGTTGTTATTGTTGTTAGAATTGTTTAACTGTTGTAATCTATAGATACGTAGGATTGTCCATAGTTTTGAAAAGCAGATTTTGACTAGAAATAAGTTATTTATGTTATGGAATATTTGTAACAGGATTGGTGAGATGATGATACAGCTCTTTTAACTAAATTTTTTAATGTGTACTTAACACATTTTACTTTTAGGTATGTCTGACTGCAGCAATGATACTACAACTTTTGATGCATCTAAACCAGCCACAGAAGAAGTCAAGTCTAATTCTGAGGTGATTAGGTGGTATTTATATTGTTTTTTAAAATCAGCCCATCTCAGTCAAAGACTTTTCTAAGTTGATTTAGTTCTTCTAAGGATATGGCACTCTAAAATTCTTCACACAGTTATATATAGGAAAAGGTGGTGGGGAAAGGAGAAAGTAGTTTCTTCATAATATGAATTAAGTTATCATTTGTCTTTGGCCATTCTAGAATTTTAGAGGATAGCTTATTTGTCACATAAATGTGAACATAAAAATTGTGAGTAACCTTTTATTTTTTAAATAAAAATTATTACATAAAATTTTGAAATTTATATATGAAATAATGACAATAGCTAAAAGTTTCTATTGAAGTAATAGTGGTAGTACACACATATTTGAACCTGTTCACTCTAATTTGCTTTCTCTGCTTAGGGTGAATCAGAATCCAAGTATAGAGCCTTTAAAAAAGTACTCAGTTTTGGATTTCAGCTGAGATTTACTGAGTCTGAATCTGTAGTGGACCATGTATATTTTTTCCCTTTTTGAAAGTTCTAATATATACTACTTACACTGTTCTGGTTCATTAGAATAAGAAAGATGCTAAACAGTTTTAAACTGAATTTAAATCAACCCTCCTAACACAAGTGGTTAATAGCCATAATAAAGGTTGGCAGTTTGAACGCAATTGCCAGTCCTGGCCATCTGCTTCTGAATGGTCACAGCTTTGAAAACCCTACTGCAGTTCTACTCTGCACATGAGGGGTGGCCGTGAGTTGGAATTGGCTCAGTGGCAACTAGCAACAGCAATAGCATTTTGTTGAATGACTAATACTGTTGTTATGTGCCACTGAGTCAGCCCCGACTCATAGTGACCCCTCCTTGGGTTTCCAAGGCAGTATCACTACGGAAGTAGATTGCCCCATCTACCTTCCGAGGGGTGGCTGGTGGGTTTGAACCGCCAGCCTTCTGGTTAGCAGTCAAGTGTCTTAGGCATTATGCTACCAGAGCTCCTAATACTAGTGATACATATATAAGGCTTACAGCTTTATCAGAGTAGCATTTTCATATTGTCCCATCTTGGTCCTTAGAATAATTTGGTATAATTCAGTTAGGTAAGTAGAATGACTATTATTTTTCCTTTTTTTTTTTTTGTTTTTTGAACAAACTTAAGGTTCAGAGTAGTTGTGATTGACTCAGAAGAACTGTTAAAGCAGGAACACAACATGAAGTCTTCTCACTGTAGTTGCAATGTTTCTGTACTAATTTGCCTCCTGTATCTGTTGCACAGTGCTAGTTGCAGTGTTTCTTCAGTTAAGCCAAACACTGTGAGCTGGTATTGTTTTAATGTATGATACAGAGTTAGATAACTTAATTTTAGTCCAGAAGTCAAAGTTGAGTTTTGTTGAGCAAATTGTGCATTATCTGTGTAGGATTCAGGATCCTTTGTGATTTAGAATTACCTGGCTATTTCCCATTTAGCAAAGCAGTGTTAACATTATGTTTAGTCCTTGGAAACTAGGGAGTTAAGTATACTATATTTATATTAGCTTATATTTCTCTGAATCTCTACTTTTGAAAGGGACGTGATTGTAGGAAATTTGATACATGTGATCTGTAGGGAAGATGGACAGCCCAGCTAATGGTGAGACTAATAATAATAAGTGAATATATTCTGTTTGTGACTTTATCACTGTGAGTTTCTTCTATGTGAGTGTTACCCTAATAGATGTTAACCTAGACACGATAAAGAATTAAGTCTGGATGATGATGAGTTGAAGGAAATTCCTGCCAAGTAACTGATCATTCAAATTTCTTTCTTCTCCTTTTTTTTTTTATAACATCAGTTTGTGTTTTTTACCTTTTGAACTAAAAATGAAGTAGAAACATGAGTTTGTTGCCTTGTTCCATAGTCTAGTCTTGATTAGAGCAGATAAAGGTAAGTTTTGTTTTTGTGCTTTTAATATTTCCACTTTTCACCTTGAAAAGTGTTTAAAGGGATATTTATCTTTAGAAGAAACAAAAGTTTTACTAGGCATCATTTACTGGGGGCCTAATAGTTGCTAGGCTTTGTACTAAGAATTTTGCATATATTACCTCATTTATTGCTACAGTAACCCTATTGGCAATTGAGGTTTTCCCCCTATTTTACATATTAGGCATCAGAGACCTGGAAAGTTTAGCCTAACTTTTAGCATGCTTAAAAACAAGGTAGAAACTTTCTAAAAGGAATTTAAAAGAACATGACTTTCTCTTAATTAAACTTATGGAACTATGTAAGGCATATTATCTTCTAAAAACACGTATTTAACAGTGTTCTTTAATCAAGTTTACCACTCATCAAGCAAAAATAAATAGTATAATAATAGACTCAAAGTTTTCTCAAAGTTTTATGAATCATGTTGTAGCTATTATAGTGCTGAGAAAGTTTGCTAGACTGAAGGATAGTATAAGTAGGTATATAGTCCACCAAAATAGGGTGGAAATTATTCTCCCCAAATGCAGTTGGTCTCATGCTTTGAAATGGGTTACATCTTTAATATTAAAGTGAATAAATATTAAGACCCATGTCGCCTACTAGTATAAAAGACAATTTATAGTACCTGGCTATTTACAAAGTTTCTCCACCATGACACTGTTGATATTTTTGACTAGAAAAAAACTTTGAGAAGCTGTCCTGTACATGATAGAACATGCAGCAGCATCCCTAGTTTCTACTTTCAAGATACCAGTAGGATATCATTCCTAGTTGTAACAACCAAAAATATCTCTAGACATTGTTAAATATTCTCTGGAGGGTAAAATTGCCTCTGATAGAGAACCATTGGGCTGTCAGGGTCAGTGACAGGAACATGTACCTTTCCTGGCACTTGATGTCATTTTCAATAATGACAGGCTTAGTATTGTGGAGTCTCTGATTCCCAGGTATCATAGTTTTATTCAGCACCTGTCCACTGCTAGGAGTAGGGAAATTTCTTGATGAAGCTATCTCTAGAGGTCAGGTACAGCAGAATACAGCAATAATGATATAATTGGAAGTTAATGTGTGTGTGTGTGTGTGTGTGTATATATATATATATATATATATATATATTTGTTGTTGTTGTTGTTATGTGCCGTCGAGTCAGACCCGACTCATAGCGACCCCTCCTTGGGTTTCCGAGGCAGTATCACTACAGAAGTAGATTGCCCCATCTTCCTTCCAGGAGTGGCTGGTGGGTTTGAACCGCCAGCCTTCTGGTTAGCAGTTAAGTGCCTTAGCCACTATGCTACCAGAGCTCTCGATATATATATATATGGGTTGACATGGTCCATTAATGCATTTCAGGCATCTCTTAGAGAGGCAGGGTAATGTGGTGGTTAAGAATGAAGACTCCAGAGCCAGACTGCCATATTTTAAGCCCAGTTTCATTGCTTGCTAGCCGTGTGTCATAAGCAAATTTCTTACTTCTGTCTGTTTTCTTACACGTAAAACAGGAATAACAGTGGTACCTAGGTCAGAGAGCTCTTGTGAGGTTAAGTGAGATAATGCACATAAAGCAATTAGGAATAAATTGGTTAATATCTGAAAACCACCTAGAAAAGGGCTTGACATATGGGTACTCAGTTGTTAGCTCTTATTCTTATAATGCATCATTTAGGAGAGGATATATTATAAATATGCCACAATTTAAATTTCTTAATATTCCTAGGCCTCGTCTCATTATCCTTAAAACGGACAAAGTACATTTACCTTATAAGGCAATTGTGAAGGTTGAATGAAATAATATACTTAGCATGACTTTTGTTAGTTGCTCTTGAGTTGGTTCCACTTTCACAATCCTTGCTATGCTTGAACCCATTGTTGCAGTCACTGTGTCAGTCCATCTTATTTAATGTCTTCCTCTTTTTCACTAATCATCTGTTTTACTAAGCATGATGTCTTCTCTGAGGACTGGTTCCTCTTGGTAATATGTCCAAAGTATGTGAGACTAAGTCTTGTCATCCTCTCTTCTATGGAGCATTCTGGCAGTACTACTTCCAAAACAGATTTGTTCATTCTTCTTGTAGTCCATGACATATTCAGTATTCTTTACCAGCATCGTCAACTTCAAAGGTCATCAGTTATTCTTTGTTCTTTATTTATTGTCCAGCTTTTGCATGCATATGAGGCCATTGAAAATACCTTGGCTTGGGTTGAGCACACCTGAGTCATCAAAGTGACATCTTTGCTTTTTAATGCTTTAAGTAGGTCTTTTGCAGTGGGTTTCCCTAATGCAATACATCTTTGATTTCTTAACTGTTGCTTCTATGGGTGTTGATTGTGGATCCAAATAAAATTAAATCCTTGACCACATCAATCCTTTCTCCATTTCTTGTGCTTATTGGTTCAATTGTGAGCATTTTTGTTTTATATTGATGTGTAATCTATACTGAAGGTTATAGTCTTTGATCTTCATCAGTAAGTGCTTCAAGTTTTCACAGTAGTAAATGGTAAACACTCAATAAAGGTCAGCTTTTTAGTGATTATTCGTAGTACTGGAATAGGGAACCATGAAGCTGCCAGACAAGTTTCATAGCATTCTGATATTATGAAAAGTTGCTAGGCCATTTCACAGTAATCATGTGTGTATAAAATGGTGAAGTGGGGTCGTCTGACCTCCTCTAATTTTAGGTGGAGAATTAGGAGAATCACTGTCAGCAGTTCACGGCTGATTCCTATGAGGTGGAAGTCAAACACACTTAGACCTTCCAACTTTTTTTTGCCGATTCTAACACCAACTATCCCTCCCATGGTATTCTCTACTTCTCTGCTGAGTTCAGTAGTTTGTTACAATGGCCACACAGAATTCACAGACAGTACTCACGATTATGGAGTTTATTAGGGAAGTAACAGGTTACAATTCAGTGTCAGGAGCAATAGGCTACAACTCCAGATCAGGATCAGGAAACATGTAGGCAAAGTTCCCCTTCTTCAGTGCAGGACAGCTTCCTCAGCCTCAGTTCCTCTCAGCCATGAAGACTCCTCTTGTCTCTCTAGAGATTGAGAGCTCCTTCAGGACAAGCCTTCTCTCACTTAGCCCTTGACCCTTGGCCTGCCTCTGCCTTACTTGGGCAAGCATTACAAAGTTCTTTTAGCTTTGCTGCTAAGTGCCCAGAGTTATCCTACTCCTTCAGCAAGCCTCCTGCCTGAAGGCACTCGAACTCTCTCATTCTCTGTGTTGGCATGCCCACTGTAGCTGTCTGTCTTGCCCAGAGGACTGGGAAGCCTACTGCACAATCTCTTGCTGGTTTTCTGGTTCTGTTGCTGCTGTTTCTCAGCTGCCATTTCTCACAGTCTCATGCTGTCTCTGGTGTTACAACTCTCTGTTTCCTGGTTCTAGGAGTTTTTCAGTGCGGGGACCCTGTGTCCAAAGGACTCACTGTACTCCTGGCTCTTCCTTCTTTATCGTAGTAAGATCCCCCCTTTCTGCCTCTGTTGTTGTTGTGTACCGTCGAGTCACACCTGACTCATAGTGACCCCTCCTTGGGTTTCCGAGGCAGTATCACTACGGAAGTAGGATTGCCCAACCTTCCTTCCGAGGAGTGGCTGGTGGGTTTGAACCGCCAGCCTTCTGGTTAGCAGTCAAGTGCTTTAGCCACTATGCTACCAGAGCTCCCCAAATGTTGTGGCGTTCCCACACCGGGAGTCGAACCCCGGCCGCCTGGGTGAAAACCAGGAATCCTAACCGCTAGACCATGTGGGAGACGACTTTCTGCCTCTAGGATGGCTCATTTTAAGCCTAGCAGGATGGCAAAACTGACCAATCCTCTCATTAGGGTTCCATATACTTTATTTGCATGGTCTTATCGCACAAGAGTTCCATCTACCTTATTTGCATTGTTAGCAAGCTGTCCAGTCCTCTTGGTGGGTGTAAGCACCTTTTTTGCATAATCCTACCCACTCACTGTGTGGGAGTTACACAAGAGATAGTGGCTTGTACTGCCGAAAGTGTTAGCTCTGGTAACTGGATGCTGCCATTTGTGTCAGGGCCACTGCAGACCCAGGAAATTGCTTTTGCTGCAGTTACTACATCACAGGCCCCTTCCCCCTGAGTGAGTTAATTAAAATCTCTCCTCTTTTACACTAACTTTTGATTACAAGTCTGAGGTAAGTTCCTTTGATTTGTTAGAGCCTAAGTTCTATTCCAGGGAGTTAGTGGGTAGCACAAACAACTTAAATGTTTAACATCTAGCTGAAAAGTTGGTAGTTCAAACCCACCCAGAGACACCTTGGAAGATAAGCGTGAGGATCTGCTTCTGAAAGGTTACGGCCTTAAAAACCCTGTGGAGCAGTTCTGTTCTGCAGATGTGGGGTCCTCATGAGTCAGAATCACCTCAAGGGCTACTAACAACGACACATTATATGCCTGTGCTCTTACTGTTGCATGCCGTTGAGTCAAACCCGACTCATAGCGACCCCTCCTTGGGTTTCTGAGGCGGTATCACTACGGAAGTACATTGCCCAACTTTTCTTCCGAGCCTGTGCTGTAGAGGTTGGGAAATAAATAATATTAACATAACTTAGATAGCATGTAGTATATGCCAAACACTTTTCTAAGTACTTTATATGTATTTTATTTTATCCTTACAACATGAGTTAGGTACTGCTATTATTCTTTTGTAGATGAAGAGAGAGAGATTTAGGAACTTACCTAAGATTACACAGCTAGTAATTGGAGGGGCCAGGAGTTGAACCCAAACAGTCTGGCTCCAAATATGTTTTGCTTGATTATTTAGCATTTTTTGAGCTTCTGTACAGTACAAAGCAGGCTTCTAAAGCTTCAAAACTAAGTGTTTTTTTTTTTTTTTCCAAGATTGGAAGGGGCTGTAGCTGGGCAGGCAGAAGGAATGAGATATACACATACCATACTTGGGTAAAGTCTAACTTGGCAAACCAGAAATGCTTTTGATGCTGTTTTAAGATCTAGTATAAAGAACACTGGATCTGAGAACAGAGGGAGTTTTTCTTCATGATTGCATTTCATGCTCTGCCATTCTTTAGATATTCATCGTTCTTTAGATATTCTGTTAGTAATGCTTGTGATTTTCACACTCTGGATCAAAAGGAATATATATCTATAAATGACACTTAAGACTGTGTAGCAGGTCTTTCAGTGAGAAAGTATTGATACAGTTTTGGAGAGTGGGGGCCAGGGATGATATAGGGTGCGAAATGACAAGCTTCTTTTACTGTTGTATTAAGAGCAGAAAGTCAGTCTTTCTTTGCAGATAGGCACTAGGATCAGGGCCATATGTTTCCCCAGCAGACTGGTGTGGCCTCTGTCTGGTTGAATTTTGGCCTTGCAGGAAAAACAGATCATCTGCCATTAGAGATGAGGGAATGGAATTTTACCTTTAAAAAAAAAAAAAAAAAAAGAATTTAGTTAGGTGAAATTTGCATACAGTAAAATTCAACAAAAACCAAATCCAGTGCTGTTGAATCGATTCAGACTCACATCCACCCTGTAAGACACAGTAGAACTGTCCCATAGGGTTTCTAAGACTGTAAATCTTTACAGTAGCAGAGCACCACATCCTTTTTGCACAGAGCAGCTGGTAAGCCAACCAGCAACCTTTTGGTTAATAACTCAGCACTTAACTACTGTACCACCAGGTCCCCTTCAACAAAATTCCCCACTTTAAATATGCAGTTCAGTAAGTTTTGACAAATGGTATTCAGTACATATAAATAACTCAGGAAACCATAATCACCATTAAGATACAGATTATTTTCATCATGTCAAAGATTCTTATGCCCCTTTGTAGTCAACTCTTCCCACCCTCCTCCTCAGGCCACATCTAATCTGCCATGATAGATTAGTTTTGTCTGTTCTAGAATTCTGTATAAATGGAATAATAAAGTATGTAATCCTTTTGACCTTGGCTCTTTTGGATCAGCGTAATATTTTATTTATTTATGTTTTACTGTGATTTGGGTAAAAATTTACAGAGCAAATTCATTTTCCATACAGCAATTCACATACACTTTGTCTCATGACATTGACCACAATTCACCACAATGCAACAGCTCCCCTCCTGACAGTCACCTCTTCCTTGTGTCCATCCCTCCATGCACCTCTGCCCCCTGAGCTGTCTCCCTGTGCATAAACAGCCTTTCTTTCTTCCATGATTGTTCTTTCCAAGGAGTGTATCTACCTCAGGTAAATGTTCAACTCCTATGCCTGTCTTTTGTTTGGCTGGAAGCCACAGGTGTGGGTTCAATTCCAGACATGAAGGGCAGCTAGAGGCTATAGTCTCGGTGGTTCCACTAGGCTTTAATCAGACCAGCAAACCTGGTCCCCCCCCTTTTTTTTTTCAAAATGATTTTGAGTTTTGTTCCACATTATTCTCCCTCTCTATCCAGGATCTCCTACATAGATTACCTCTCCATGTGGTTGTCAATGGTAGCCGGGCACCATCTAGTTTTTCTGGTCTTATAGTTGTATAGGTTGCAGTTCACATGGTGTACCAGTCACTAGGACTAATTCTTTCCATGAATCTTTGGTTTTCTTCATTCTTCTTTGCTCTAGACGAGGAGAAACCCATCATTGCATCTAGATGGCTGCTTGCAAGCTTTTGAGATCCCAGTCACTACTCACCAAAGTAGGAGGTGGTACAGTGTTTTGTGTAGTATGTTATGCCAATTGAGCTTGATGTCCCCTGTGACTATGATCCCGAGCCCACAGGTTCAACTATTCGGTCCCTCTGGGTAGCTGGCTGTGACCAAGAAGTGACTACAACCTTGTCCCTTGTCAGCTCTGCTATACACAATATCAGTGTAATATTTTTGAGATTAATCTTTGTTGTTGCATGCATCAGTAATTCATACCTTTTTATTGCTAAGGTATATTCCATTCTGTGAATATACCATAATTTGTTTATCCACTAACATGTTGACAGTAATTTATTTGTTTTCTGGTTTAGGGCTCTTATGAGTAAAGCTGCTGTATATATACATATACAAGTCTTTTTCGGACATGTGTTTTCATTTCTCTTGGGTGAATACTTAGGCATGGAATTGTTGGGCTGTGTAGTCAAGTTTATGTTTGATTTTATAAAAAATTGCAAAAATGATTCCAAATGAAGTACTTTTTTTAAAAAAAAAATTCTATTTTCAGTGAGCATTTAAAAATAAATTAGGTTCCCATTTAAAAATTTTTACACAGATTATTCAGTGACATTTGTTATATATTTTACAATACGTTGACATTCTTATTAATTCCGTTCTGGTTGTTCTGTTTCCAGTAATCTAATTTCCCTGCCCCCTACCTTTACATCTTTGATTAGGGTAATTTTTGACCATTTGATCTCATATAGGTGATTTTTTAAAGGAGTGAAGTTCTCACAGGTAATGTTCTTTATTTAAAGAGCCATTCTGTCACTTAGCTAAATACAACCCCGGGGAATAGTTTCAGTTCAAAATTTAAAGAGTATCTCAGGACAGTAGTCTCAGGGAATCCTCCAGTCTCAACTAGCCCAGTAAGCTTGGACTTCTTAAGAATTTAAGGTTTGTTCCTCACTTATTTCCCATTCTAGCAGGATCCATCTATTGTGGTCCTGATCAGAATGGGTATTAATGGTGGCTGGCACCATCTAGTTTTTCTGGTCTAAGGATTGGTGAGGCCATGATTCATGTAGAATATTTGTCTTGTAAACAGGTTTCTTCTGAGTCTGTAGTTTCATTCTTTTTCTCTGGATAAGTAGAAACCAAAAGTTGTATCTTAGATGGCCATTTGCAGGCTTTTAAGATCCCAGACACTACTAACCAAACTAGGATATAGAACATAAACTTCATGAACTATATTATGTCAGCTGGTCAACTTGTTCCACAAGATTGTGATCTTAAACCTTCAAACACAGACAACCAAACTCATAAGGATGTTTGGTTATGTCTAAGAAGTATCTATAACTGTGCTCCCTATGTGGATTAGTGTGTGTTAGTGTGTGTGTGTGTGTGTGTGTATGAGCTCTGGTAGCATAGTGGCTAAAGCACTTGACTGCTAACCAGAAGGCTGGTGGTTCAAACCCACCAGCCATTCCTCGGAAGGAAGGTTGGGCAATCCTACTTCCGTAGTGATATTGCCTTGGAAACCCAAGGAGGGGTCGCTATGAGTCGGGGCCGACTCGACAGCACATAACAACAACAAATATATATATATATACACACACACATACATATACATGTATACTTATGTTATTGTTGTTGGGTGCTGTTGAATTGTTGCTGTGTACAACAGAATGAAACACTGCCAGATCCTGCACAATCCTCAAAATCCTTGCTATGCTTGAGCCCATTGTTTCAGCCACTATATCAATCCATTTTGTTGAGCGTTTTCCCCTTTTTTGTTGAACCTCTCCTTTACCAAGTATGATATCCTTCTCCATGGAATGGTCCCTTCTGACAACATGACCAAAGCATGAAAGACAAAGTCTGGCCATTTTCACTTCTAAGGAACATTCTGGCTGTGTTTCCTACAAGACAGATTGATTTGTTCTTCTAGCAGTCCTTGGTACATTTAATACTCTTTGCCAACACCACAATTCAAATGCATTGATTCTTCTGTGGTCTTCTGTGAGTCTTCCAGTTCTCACATGCATATGAGGCTACTGAAAATACCATGGCTTAAGTCAGTTGCATCTTTGTGTTCAGAGTGATGTGTTTGCTCGTCATGCTTCAAGGATGTCTTTTAGAGTATATTTGCCCAGTGCATTGCGTCGTCTGATTTCTTGACTGCTTTTTCCATAGCTGTTGATTGTGGATCCAAGTAAAATGACATCTTTGCCTATTTCAGTCTTTTCTCCATTTAGCATGAGGATTTTTGTTTTCTTTATGGTAGGGTTTCATCATACCGAAGGCTGTAATCTTTGATCTTCATCAGTAAGCGCTTCACATCTTTTTCACTTTCCGCAAACAAGGTAGTATCATCTGCATATTGAAAATTGTTACTAAGGCTTCCTCTAATACTGTTGCCACATTATTCTTCATATAATCTAGATTCTCAGATTATTTTCTTAGCATACAGATTAAATAAGTATGGTGAAATCCTGATGCAGATTCTCAGATTATTTTCTTATCATACAGATTAAATAAGTATGGTGAAATCCAGATTTTAAACCATGCAGTATCTCCTTGTTCTGTTTGAACAGCTGCCTCTTGGTTTATGTACAGGTTCCTTATGAGCACAATGAAGTGTTCTGGAATTTCCATTCTTTGTAGTGTTATCTGTAATTTGTTTGATCCACACAGTCAAAATGCCTTTGTGTAATCAATAAAACACAAGTAAACGTCTTTCTGGTATTCTCTGCTTTCAGCCAAGATTCATTTGACATTCCATGTCCTCTTTTGAATCCAGCTTGAATTTCTGGGAGTTCTCTGTCAATATACTGCTGCAACCATTTTAAAATTATCTTTAGCTGAATTTTACATATGTTTGATATTAACTATACTCATTGATATTTTCTGCATTTTGCTGAATCACATTTTTTTTTGGAATGGGCACAAATATGGATCTCTTCCAGTCGCTTGGCCAGGTAGCTGTCTTCCAAATTTCTTGACATAAAAAAGTGAATGCATCCCTTTGTTCAGACACCTTGATGGATTTTCCATCAATCCCGGAAGCCTTGTTTTTCACCAGTTTGTTTTGTGCAGCTTTGACGTCTTCCTTCAATACCGTCAGTTCTTGATCATTTGATGCCTTCTGAAATGGTTGAACATTGACCAGTTCTTTTTGGTACAGTGACTCTCTGCATT
Organism: Orycteropus afer afer; assembly: GCF_000298275.1. NCBI lineage: Eukaryota > Metazoa > Chordata > Mammalia > Tubulidentata > Orycteropodidae > Orycteropus > Orycteropus afer. Next base: position 1,557,722 of record NW_006922165.1, read on the forward strand.
CCTTTCATCTTCTTTTGATGCTTCCTGCATCATTCAATATTTTACCCATAGAATCTTTCAGTGTTGCAACTCAAGGCTTGAAATCTTTTCTTCAGTTCTTTAAGCTTGAGAAATGCTGAGTGTGTTCTTCTTTTGATTTGCTAACTCCAAGTCTTTGCACATTTTATTGTAATACTTTGTCTTTTAAAGCTGCCCTTTGAAATCTTCTGTTCAGCTCTTTTATTTCATCATTTCTTCTATTTGCTTTTGCTACTCTCCATTCAAGAGCAATTTTCAGTCTCTTCTAACATCTATTTTGGTCTTTTCTTCCTTCCTGTCTTTTTAATGACCTTTTCTTTTCATGTCTTTTGCGTCATCCCACAACTCCTCTGGTCTTTGGTCATTGGTGTTCAGTGCATCAAATCTATTCTTTAGATGGTCTCTAAGTTCAAGTGGGATATATTGAAGATAATATTTTGGCTCTTGTGGACTTAATTTTTTTTTAGCTTCAACTTCAAGTTGCGTGTAAGCAATTGATGGTCTATTCCACAGTTGGCCCCTGGCCTTCTGACTGATAGTATTGTACTTCTTCATCATCTCTTTCCACAGATGTAGTCTATTTGATTCTTTTGTGTTCTGTCTGGTGAGGTCCAGTTGCAGTTTATATTGTTGAAAAAAAAAATTGCGAAGAATAAGTCATTGGTCTTGGAAAATTCTATCATGCAATCCTGCCATCATTTCTGTCACCAAGGCCATATTTTCCAATCAGTGATGGTTCATCTTTGTTTCCAGCTTTTGCATTCCAATCACCAATAATTATCAGTGCATCTTGATTGCATGTTTGGTATTGTTTCTTGAGTTCTTTTTCAGTGTTCTCTGTGCTAGTGTAGAGGAACTCTGGTGATTTTTGTGTGTTGATCTTGTACCTTGCAATCTTGCTGAATTATTCTATTTGATCCAGTAACTTTCTTGTGGAATCACTGGAATTTTCTATGTATAGGATCATGTCATCTGCAAAATCTAGGAAGAGTTTTACTTCTTCCTTTCTGATTTGGTTACGCTTTACTTCCCTTTCTTGCCTTACTGTACTGGCTACTTCTAGTACAGTATTGAATAAGAGTGATGATAATGGGCATCCTTCTTGTTCCTATTCTCAAGGGGAAGGCTCTCAATCTGTCTCCATTGAGAATAATGTTGGCGTTGATTTTTTAAATGTTGTTGTTGTTGTTACGTGCTGTTGAGTCGGACCCGACTCATAGTGACCCCTCCTTGGGTTGCCAAGGCAGTATCACTACGGAAGTAGATTGCTCAACCTTCCTTCCTAGGAGTGGCTGGTGGGTTTGAACCACCAGCCTTCTGGTTAGCAGTCAAGTGCTTAGCTCTATTTATGTGGAAGTGTTCCTATTTTGTGGATAATTTTCCTTTTATTACTATTTTGCTGAGAATGTTTATTAGTAAAGAATGGTGGATTTTATTAAATGTCTTTCTGCATCAATTGAGATGATCATGTGGGTCTCTTCCTTAGTTTTATTTATATGATGAATTACATTAATTGATTTTCTAGTGTTGAACCATCCTTGCATTCTTGGTATGAATCTCACTTGATCTTGATGTGTGAATTTCTTAATGTGTTGTTGGATTACACGTTCATCAGAATTTTACTGAGAATTTTCACATCTATATTCTTGAGGGATAGTGGCCTATAATTTCCTTTTTTTGTGATGAATTTACCTGGTTTTGGTATCAGAGTCATGCTTGCTTCATAGAAAGAGTTAGAGAGTATTCCTTCTGCATTTGAAAAATTTTGAGTAGAATTGGTATCAATTCTTCTCTTACTATGTGGTAAAATTTCCCAGTGAAGCCATTTAGTCCAGGCTTTTTTTTTTTTTTTTTTAATTGGGAGTTTTTTGATAACATCTTCAATCTCTACTTTTGTTATTGTTCTGTTTAGATTTTCTACCTTTGTTTGTGTTAACTCAGGTTGAAGTACTCTTACCTTCACAGCACCAGTGTACGTGAGTTCCAGCTGCTCTTCAGCAACACTTGGTATTGTCAGTCTTTTTAACTTCCGGTATTCTAGTGGATGTGTAGTGGCATCTCACTGTGGTTTTAATTTGCATTTCCTTGATGACTAGTGATGTTGAGCATCATTTCATGTGCTTACTGATGTTAGCTGTTACATTTTCTATAGAAACACTATACAGTTGGGCAATTTTTTTTTTTTTTCTTAGCTTGCTCAGAGTTTTTTTTTTTTTTTTTTTCCTTTCCCTTTAAATCGTTAATGAGGGTTAAATTTTGTCAAATGCTTTTTCTGCATCTTTTGAGGTTATAATTGTTGAGTCTGGGATTTGCTTTTACCACTTCTTACAAACTACTGAATTAGCCTGTTACTGTTTAATAGATTCTGGCAGAACACATGAGACTCCTGAGTTAGAAACAAAGGACTGTATTGCATGTGACACAGCATGCACCATGAATATGCTTAGGGAATGCTTGTAGCAGTGGTGCTCAACTCTGGCTGCAAATTGGAATCACTAATTTGAGCTTTAAAAACTATGTTTTTGCTGGGAAGCTATCATTAAATCATGTTTTTTGTGGCATGGTAGTTTTTGAAAGCTCCCCAGGTGATTCTAAGGTGCAGCTATGGTTGAGAATCATTGTTATATAGGAATAAAGCATTCTGGAACTTGCTGTATTAGGAATGAACCACTAACCATAAAATCTTTATTAGATATACACCATGTTAATTTATTCCCAACTTTCATCCACTGAGAAAAGTATATAGCTTATGCATTTTTTCACCTTTACAATATACTCTTTCTTCATTCAGGTCAGTTCCTTTCTCATTTTACATTACCAGGCTAAGTCTGTTTTTTTTTTTTTTT